>NC_143013.1:169605602-169768102 GCF_055824585.1 Amblyomma mixtum | reverse complement strand
TCAAAGGCTTCCTAGTTTGCATAATAATTCCGCTGCGGCAATCAATGGTTTTTGTGCTCGGCTGCTGGCTCAGGAGCCCCGGGTTATATCCAGGCCATGGCGGTCCTATTTTGGTGGATGCGAAATGCTATACGCCCGTCTCCTGTGCGTTGCCAGCGCACGTCAAAGAACTGCAGGTATGAGAAATTATCCGCTGCCTTCCAATGCGGCGCCCACAGCCTGAGTCGCTTTGGTGCGGCATCTATAGCCTGAGTCGCTTTCGGACATTAAATATCGTAAAACCAAACCAACTTTTCCTAATGAGTCATTTTTATTCCAAGGGATGCTATACATAGCGCTTCTCGCTAATAACCAGTCATTAAAATTTTAGTTTGAACTGCAACGACGTGTCTTTCTTGCTCATGACACGAGCAGCTCGTACGCACCTGCACTGGTCTCCAGTGCAGCGTGGGCGAAACTAGAAGCCAGACATTAACCTGAGAGAGCACAGCGACGCACTCTGTCCTAGAATATAAGGAATGAAGAGCCTGCGCAACGATGCCACCGGATTTGAAAATTTATTATCCAATTTTTACAGGCACCACAAACCCACGTTTGCTCTGTTTTTCTGAATCTTAATTGCTTTCGATCACCGGCTTTGAGGCCGGTCTGAAAAGCGCTCGAGTGGTGTGAAGCCACGCCACTTTAACGCTTTTTGGACATAAGCAAACCGCAACGTGTTTTCCGCGCCCGCGTGAGCCGCGGCCAGTACAGAAAAGTCGCGAAACAGTCAAGTGAGCGCACACACCCCGCCGGCTAGATACAAGCCAAAGAACAAGATGAGTAGTCAAATCGAGCTGCGCTCCATCTGTTGTCAGCTACCGCAAACATACAATATCTCGGTAACAGCGCGTAACACTTCACGGCGCTGGCGTCAGTCCAAGCCGCTCCCGGCTACGCTTTCCTTTCGTCGTGTTAAGCGTGCTGACAACTGTACGTGCCAAAGCCAGGGAATAAACAAATAAAAAGTCTAGCTCAGCGCTCGCTTCGCATCTGACAGGCCCCGGGTTCAAACCCCGGCGCCTTCGTGGCTGTAAATCAAGTTCATTTTTTTTACTCTTTGATTCAAAGGTACACGGAACTGATCCACTCCGATTAGTGCTCAAAGGCTCGCTCTTGTGTTTAGGAAGCATACGATTGGAGAGAATAAAACTTGCGCCGCTCATGAGGGCAACAGGGGAATCTCCTGTAGTTACAGTGCCGTGATGCGATGCAAAAAGCCTTGTTTGTCGTGGGTTGGCAGCGCATACTCGCAAAAGGTTTTCAATAAGGGCCTGACAAGGTGTCAGAAGTGCAGTACTTTTAACATCTGGAATTGGTTTGGTTTATAGGGGTTTAACGTACCAAAGTGACTCAGGCTAAGAGAGACGCCGTAGTGAAGGGTTCCGCAAATTTCGACCACCTGGGGTTTCTTAACGTGCACTGACATCGCACAGCACACGGGCTTTTAGAATTTCGCCTCCATCGAAATTTGACGCCCGCGGCCGTGGATCGAACCCGCGTCTTTCGGGTCAGACGCCGCGCGCGATAACTCAGCCACCGCGACGGCCATCTGTAATTGGAGAAAATCGTTTTACGATCTATAAATATGGCTTTGGATGTGGTTTGAAAGTACTGAAGCAGACATGCCTTATATTGCTGCATTTTTAAAAGCAACACGCTCTGTATAAGTCACTTGATGCTTAGGCTAATGTCAAACCCTGATGCTCCGTTAGGCCCGAAAAGAAGAAAATCTATTTGAACGCAAGTAAAACTCCTACTTAAGAGCTTTAAGTTCGGTGCTCCCCATTTTGTCGCCTTGTTCGGCGCAGGTTAACAGTGGCCGTACTTGCAAATTCAAATACATACCATCAAGCGCAAAAAAGGCAAGGGGCCTAGCAATAAACCTGGTTGATGTCGCTTGGCATTGAGTGTTGAAGCGCACAATGCCGCACGGCAACTGGCGGTGCATGACCAATTGAAAACAGCAAATAAGTTTGTATGTTTTGCACTAAATACAAATTTTCCTAGGCTTTGCGTGAAAAAAATCCAGCATTCAGAAAATTGCCTGCCTTAGCAAGACTTCTAATAGTTCCTGCTCTCTGGTTGCGGAGAAAGAAGTGGCTCCCTGTAGCGACTATAAAACTTTCAGTCCCAGGTGCACTCTCGGGTGAAATAGATTTTCGATTTATTTTTGTCACAGGTTGGGCTGCAGGGAGAATTTTCTCGTATAATTTTGTTATTGCCTCTCGCTGACGATATTTTTCATGGTGCTACCTCGCGTGGTTATTGAGATTAGTCAGCGAAGTACGAATGTGAAATACACTTTAATATATTATTTCTTTTCGGGAGAGGGGTGCGGGTCTACTTGAATTTAAAAGAGCAATTTTTATCTAGAAGCCTGTACTAAGACTGCCGGGAAAGGGCCGCTTGCACAACACCAAGAGGAATGGACGCAAGTAGCGCGAGACGCTCAGTAAGGGTGAGAGAACGAGACAACGGGAGTTTCCAACAACTTTATTCCCTGCTTCCGGCCCAAGTGGTCTGAGCAGTGTATGCTCACTTCATAAATATGTTCCTGTAATTTCAGGTATTGCCTTAAGATCCCGGGTATGTAATGGAAGACCGACTGTCAGTCGTCATCCTTGCGACGCTGCGAGTGCTTCTTCTCGAATATCCTTCCATAGTTCCATAAACGAGGCATCTGCACCCCTGTCCCGAATCTTCGCCTCCAATCGGCGCAGTTGCTCAGGCGAGAAATAAGACTTCCAGTCTCCCGGCTTGCCGCTCCGCACCAGACAGTATCGACCTTGGTCTCCTTCGTATGCAGATTTGCTTGGCACTGTGGTCTCTGTTCTGCGAGTCTTCCAAGCTGGATCTGCTGATTGAAGATCCAACACCAGGACATTCCTCATGTAATCTGCGGTTGACCATTCAAGCAGCGTGTTAAGTAAGTCGTTGTCTTCTTCGAGGCGTCTGCCATAGTCATCTCCGAGGAAGTAGGCAATCTTGACGACCGCCTTTCTACTTTCCTTCTTAAGTTGTTCGTACGTCAAGAACAGCACATTCGGCTCGTTCCTCAGTGCATAACCGGAGGCAACGTGGTCGAAGTAGTCACCGTACCCGAAGTCTCCGCGCATAAATGCGTCGAAGAAGTCCTCGAAAGAACCGTCGCGGAAATTGAACATACTCAACGTTGTCACCATGTGGTAGAAGGAGACGCACGAGTCCCACGGGTTCCGAGCCACGTATACATACTTGGCTTCGGGGTTCATTGTGTCTCTGGTTAACGGCTCGTGAGTTGTGAAGAGCCTAATGGGTAGAGGGGACTGCCAGCCCTCGGTATCCATGCGGCCGATGAAGCGAACGTAGCGCACGAAGTCTTCATGCTTAGGCACAGGCTCTCCCTTTTTAAGGATCAATTCCATGATATACATAACCCAGTGTGTGCCCGCTTTCGGGTAAGTACACTGCACCAAGTCATTATTTTGTGCCCGGAATTTCAGACTCTCCCTGAAGACGTCCGGATCCAAGCCTGGGCATCGAGGGACGCCGTCAATAATCTGACAGTACGGCTTCTTTGGTGCCATGATTTTAGCTGACCAGAGAAAAGCAGCTGAATCCATCAGCTTATGCCTTGATTTCACCTGCCTGGAAGGAAAAAAAGAAGGCAAGAGGAATTTATTCAGAAAGATTCGCTGACAACGTTACTAACATAACGCTGACAGGGTAAGAATACTGTCAACATTTGCCGTCCCCGCCCTACTCATACCTTCTTGCAACCTCCGGCTGCATTCTGTTCACGCTGACTGGCATAGCAGCACTGAACTGTTTCATGCCCCTTGGAACAAATCATATCCTGTCGCCCACGTCTGATCCGGGATCTACGAGCTTGTTCGTAGAATAGCCGACCAGATTTTACATCTTCATAATACCTTAATGCGGCCATCTGTTAATTGGCAACCACGCTCCCCCAGAGTTGTGCCTTAGAAGAATTCACTGAGCATGCTTTAGTCGCCAGCCTCCGTTTCGTCGTCTCAAGCCGCAGTCGGAAGAGGACATGTGTAGATAAGTGTCGGATTACGAACGCAGCAACAACCAATTCGCGGTGTGCAATGCGTTCACCTCCCACTTAGGCCATCAGTGTTTCGAAAGTGTTCCAATGGGGTGGAAAACTTCAGGGCGAGTTGGTGCTGACGCATTTTCGAAAAACAGGGAGAGAAACAAAAGTAAGAACTCTGCGACTGCGCTTGCTTGAAACTAATTTTTATTTAACGGAAGACAAAATCTATAATCCGTCAGGTGCGAAGGCGTCTGAGAAACTTCGAACACAAACAAAAAATCAAGAACGTACAATGGAAAGAATTGTTAAACAATTCCCCTCAACATTTGAACAACACTGTTCCCACTTCGGGTTATTTATCCATTCTCTCTCGCCCTACCATAAGCTAGCTCTGCCGTTCAGCTCAGTTGGTAGCGCAACTGCTCCGGTGTAGCGGTGGTCCCGGGTTTGAAACAAGGACCAGGACGAATTTTTCTTTAACTGCAAGTTTCTGCGCAAGCTGTATAGCTTTCTTTCGTAGCCGTATGGCTGCGCATGGGTGCCTGTGTGTAATTGCTCTCTTATTACAACCAAAGAAATGACGCCACACCTGTGCCCCACTTGATATGACAAGAAAGAGCGTGCCAGAAAGGCGAAACCTTACTTGCACATTAACAGCGCGTCTTTTTGATGCATTCACAAAGTGGTTTCGCTCACACACTCATGACCCGCGTCCTACGATTACAATCTTGTCCAGTTCAAGTAAACATCCGCAGCAGTTCCTCCAAAATTCAGACTATATCAACTCCGAGAGTAGATTTTCGCACAAAATGCATTGGATGAGAGGCGTACCGTACTCTAGGGCGATCTCGTCGTTGAGAATTGATATCACCACGAAATGCACTCAGGAAGGACGTACCCTAATCCAGGACGGCTCATTGATACTGACAGCCGAACACGAGTATTAGGGAGCGTCGCTCATCACCCACTTTTCGTTCCTCTAACTTTTCTTCATGAACGAAAGGTTCCCGGCGTTCTTTGCCGTTTTTTGTGCACGGCGGCCCACGCGACCACCGCTCGCCTCGTGCCGAAGAATAGGGGATGGTTCCAACAAAACACTGGGACATTAGCCGCGGCTGGAAGCCGCCATCACCGCCTCCGCTGACCACAATGTCGAAAAGAAAAATGAGAACTGGTTACTGACATGCCGACAAATACAGTCACGGGACCTGTGTTAGGGTTCGCGTGCATTACGTAATGACGGCAACTCACGCGGCGCTGGCGACTATCTTGTAAATAGAACTTTTTGAGCGAATTGGTGTATAGTGATTTCGTAAAAGGTTATAGTGCAAACACAGACAACTGCAGGGAGACGGCTTCCTGTGGTTGTCTGTGTTTGCGCTAACACGTTTTGCTGAATGACTAGCTCATCAAGTGCCACCGGGACTGCGCTTGCCCTATAGGGCTGCAGGGCACAACTTAGGCTTCTTCGCGCCGTCCAAAAGATTCACCCACAGCGGGACCACGAAGACGCTCTTGTCGCATGCGCTGCTCCGGCGGCAGCGCAGCGCAGCGCTTCGCTAACGTTCGCTCATGGCCGCCTCCGTGTTCTCCGCTCCGGCACCACGGTCCACCGCGGCGCGCCCACAAGCTAAAAGCATTTCATGCGTAAAACTTTCTATAGGCATCACTTTTTTTTTGTAGAAACGATGAAGTTGAGACCTTTCGATATGGGAAATTTAAGTGCTAAGACCGCGTGGAGCGGCTGAAGTGGGTGGCTACCACAGTGGCCCTCATTTCATACGAGCGTAACAAGCGGCTGAGTGTTCTAAATACGCAGAGACGTACCATGACCAGGAGAGTCTTTTGATCGGCGTAAGTGGATTTCCATTTTACATTCGTTGATGAGATGTCCGACCGGTTAAAGAATGTGGCCTCACTGTTCGATGCTCAGGTGGTCGGGGCACAGTGCACTTATCAGCCGCACTGCTATCTCGGTCACTTGTGATAAGCAGGTCGCTTACGGACTCCAGCTATCGTGTGAAAAGGCCTATATACGGCAGACAGACGTGTGGATATGAGGTTAAAAGAGCACCATAGATGTGGAAACCGGGGAGCGTTTACAACTTGCAAATTCATTCCATTAAAAGAGGCGACCTGGATTGCGGTATTAAACTCTCTTTTAGCTAGCCAGGAAAGGAATTTCTGTTTCTTGTTCTTAGTAAGCGTACTTAGTAGAGGAAGTTGCTACTTTTTGTTCTAGTTCAGAGCTTCGAACGCCTGCGCATCTAGCTGAGCATAAATTCCGCGTGTTCTGATGAATAAAAAGTAACTAAAAAGAAGTGCTGCCTCCTCGTCCTTTCTTGCTTGTGTAGGACTGTTTCAATGAGATGGAAAATCAAGAGGGTCATTGTACTTTTCGTTGCAGTTTAATGAGTGACAGATTCAAATTTGTGCAGTCACGTGCGGTGTTCAAAGTGATACCTTTTATGAAATGCTTTTCACTGCATAAACGCTCGATAAACTTAATGGATGAGGTCATCTATCAACGAAAGTCACCAGTTGAAGGTGGAAGAACTGACAGACGCATTCATTGCTGCGTCTGCGATGCGAGAAAAAGAAAACGACCTTATCTGGGCAAATGCGGTGACTGGCAACTAATTTATCACGCCTCTAGTTTATTTTTTCTGTGCGAAGGATGGTGCCATCGACCGTGCGACAACAGAACAGTCAATGTGAGGTTTCTGATTAATCCAACGTGAGTGGTCGAATTTAGAAGCCAAAAAATTTGATGCAGCGTAATAAAAGTCGACGCAGAACAGAAACTCTGGATTAAGGGGAATGCACTTAGTAGAAGAAGAAGTAATGAATAGAAGTAATGCACGAATGCACTACTGAATAAATAGAAGAAAGGTTGAGTTTGTTTGACTGCCGGGCGCAAGTTTGCAAGATGAAATACGAATTATGGCTGCCGCATTTCGACGGAAGTGAAGTTCAAAGACACCCGTGTGGTGTGCTTTACCTTCGTTAATGAACTCCAGATGAACAAAATTAATCTTGAGCCCTTCACTACGGCGTCCGTAATAGCCTACGTGCCCCTTCTGGAGAATAAACACTGGTAACAAAATGGTTTAACATATTGAGAATCAAATGGAAGTGGTCTTGAGGAGATGTAATATCCGGCCCTTATAGGTCCTCCAAGTGGTTGCAGAACAAAAAAAGTTCAATGCTGCTTGTACAGCCGCCATGCATTATTACCCCTTCTGCTTCGCAACCAGTGGTTTAGAATGATTTTTTACAATAATTCATCATGGTAGTACAGTGCGAAGAAGACGAAGGACTACACAGACGAGCGCTGACTCGAAACTAAGTTTTTTATTGAAATTAGCAAACATATATACACAAGAATCACGTGGGAAAACAGAGCAAAGAGCGTTTGTCCAGCAAAACAAAATAAAAAAAATCTCAACTCATCCGACACGTGACGACGTCCGCTCAAAGGCCCCCTGAAAACCCAAGTGAAAAAGTCAAGAATTATTTAAAAATGAAACCTCTTTATCAACTAATGCCAATGAACCCACTTTTCTATTACACTTTTCTTCCGGTCGCTCAAAAAATGTACAAAAAATGAAAAACAGTGTAAAAAAATGGAAATGCTGTGTCTGCCCTTTGCTCGAGCTTACAGAATTCATGTTTTCACTGTATCGAAGAGAGTGTATTGGTACAGGTCAGCAGGCTGAAAACCGCAGGGTTACCTGATTCGGTTATTTCGGCAGCGTGTGAAAAGCTGATGCGGCTGGTGACGACAGATTTCGTCAAACCTAAGAGGGGCAAGGCATGTAAGAAAATGGCGGTTATTCCCTACATACACAAAGTAGCATATTGTCACGTTGTAGTGACGGCAGTCCAGCGGTCAGGAAGACACCAGAAATACTTGCAAACGAAGCTCTTTATTAGGGCTGACTTGCGCCCGCAAAAGAACTGAATCACTCGGTGGCGGCGTAAGCAACAAGCGTGCTCGTCAATCGTCGATCTACGAATGTCCGCCGCTCGCGGCATCGCTCAATTTAAAGGCGGCAAGGAAACTTCCAGATAACAGGACAAGATCATCTACAGTAATCTAGAAAAACCTAGATGCAGCCCTTCATGGCTGCGATCAATCGAGATTAGTCTGGTCGCTTCTCGCGCCACGAACAAAAGTGATAACAACCCTTTCCTGCAGCCTTGAGCGTGAACGAACAAACACTACAATGATACGTGGCATTACCCCCCTTCCAAAGAAGCATCGTCTCGATGCTTAAAATGAAAATAAACACGGAGAATGAAACTTCGAGTCCTTTAGCGTTCATAATATGGCTTCAGGCGTACGCCATGTACGACTTCCGGGCGTGGGCGGCGTCGCTGAGATGCTGTCGTGCCGTCGGGGATGACTTCATAGTCGAGGTCACCGATGCGACGGAGAACCCTGTACGGGCCAAAGTAGCGTCGCAGCAACTTTTCGCTCAATCCGCGGCGGCGAACTGGCGTCCATATCCAAACCCGATCACCTGGCTTGTAATGCGTGTCTCGTCGGCGCAGATTGTAGCGTCGGGCGTCGGTGTGCTGCTCGTCTTGAATGCGAAGCCGTGCAAGTCTTCGGGCTTCCTCGGCGCGATGAAGGTAGGCGGCGACGTCGAGGTTGTCTTCGTCGGAAACGTGCGGGAGCATTGCGTCGAGTGTTGTTGTGGGCTTCCTGCCGTATACCAGCTGGAATGGAGTAAACCTGGTTGTCTCCTGGGTGGCAGTATTATAGGCGAAGATCACGTAGGGCAGAATAGAGTCCCACGTCTTGTGTTCGGCGTCGATGTAGTACATGGAGAGCATGTCTGCGATGGTCTTGTTCAGACGCTCTGTGAGTCCGTTGGTTTGCGGATGATAGGCAGTTGTCCTCCGATGGCTTGTCTGGCTGTACTTTAAAATGGCTTGCATCAGTTCCGCTGTAAATGCTGTTCCTCTGTCTGATGAGTACTTCGGGTGCGCCGTGTCGGAGGAGAATTTGTTCGACAAAAAATTTTGCAACTTCTGTTGCGGTACCACTAGGCAACGCTTTTGCTTCGGCGTAGCGGGTCATGTAGTCGGTAGCCACGATGATCCACTTGTTACCTGATGATGAAGTAGGAAAGGGGCCGAGTAGGTCCATCCCGATTTGCTGAAAGGGCTTAGTTGGCGGTGGTATGGGGTTCAGGAGTCCGGCTGGTCTAGTCGGAGGCGTTTTGCGTCGTTGACACTCACGGCACGTTTTCACGTAATGGGAAACGTCGGTAGCTAGCCGTGGCCAATAGTACTTCTCCTGGATGCGGTGCAACGTGCGAGCAATCCCGAGATGTCCTGCAGTCGGCTCATCATGACATGCCTGCATAATTTCTTGCCTGAGATTTTTGGGCACGACAAGAAGATGGACTGTCCTGTTCGCCGCGAAGTTCTTCTTCAGGAGGACATTATTGTGAACGACGAAGCACGACAGTTGGCGCTTGAACCCTCGGGGAGGCGATGCGGTCTTGCCTTTCAGGTAATCAACTAGGCTTTGCAATTCAGGATCCGAGCGCTGCTGCTCCGCGAAACTGCTGGCGCTTACCGGTCCTAAGAAAGCGTCGTCGTCGTCTTCTTCGCTTGCTGCGTCGACGGGGGCTCGCGACAAGCAGTCTGCGTCGGAATGCTTGCGGCCAGATTTGTAGACTACAGTTATGTCGAATTCTTGAAGACGCAGGCTCCAACGGGCAAGGCGGCCGGAGGGATCTTTCAAATTGGCTAGCCAGCACAGAGCATGGTGATCGCTCACAACCTTGAATGGTCGTCCGTACAGGTAGGGGCGAAATTTCGACGTGGCCCAAATAATGGCGAGACATTCTTTCTCGGTTGTCGAATAGTTGGCTTCGGCTTTCGACAGTGAACGGCTAGCGTACGCGATAACTTTCTCCTCTCTGCCATTTTTCTGAACGAGGACCGCTCCTAAGCCCACACTGCTTGCATCGGTATGAACTTCGGTTTCGGCGTTTTCATCAAAGTGCCCGAGCACAGGAGGGGACTGTAAGCGGCGCTTCAGCTCGTTGAAAGCTTCCTCTTGCGGCCTTTCCCATTTAAAAGGCACGTCAGCCTTTGTAAGTTGGGTCAAAGGTTCAGCGATGCGCGAAAAGTTCTTGACGAATCGCCGGTAATAAGCGCACAATCCAAGGAATCTGCGTATAGCTTTCTTGTCATTAGGCTGTGGAAAGTCTGCGATCGCAGCCGTCTTCTGGGGGTCTGGGCGAACTCCATTCTTGCTTACGACGTGACCAAGGAACAGCAGCTCCTCGTAGGCGAAGTGGCACTTCTCTGGTTTCAGTGTCAGGCCTGAAGACTTGATCGTTTCCAGCACTATCCGAAGCCTTCTGAGGTGGTCTTCAAAGCTTGAGGAGAAGACAACAACGTCATCTAAGTAGACGAGGCAAATCTGCCACTTCAAGCCTGCGAGCACCGTATCCATTACTCGCTGGAATGTCGCTGGTGCAGAGCAGAGGGCGAATGGCATCACCTTGAACTCGAAGAGTCCGTCTGGCCTGATGAACGCAGTCTTCTCGCGATCTCTTTCGTCGACTTCAATTTGCCAGTAGCCGCTCTTCAGGTCCATCGATGAGAAGTACTTAGCGTTGCATAGCCGATCCAGTGTGTCGGCGATGCGGGGGAGGGGGTAGACATCCTTCTTCTTAATGCTGTTCAGGCGGCGGTAATCGACGCAGAAGCGAAGGGTGCCGCCTTTCTTCTTTCTTTTTCACTAGGACAACTGGTGCTGCCCAGGGGCTCCTTGATGGCTGGATGACGTCGTCACGTAGCATTTCCTCAACTTGCTTGCGAATAGCTTGGCGTTCTAGAGGCGATACGCGGTAGGGGCTCTGTCGCAGTGGTCGGGCGTGTTCGTCTGTGACAATGCGGTGCTCGGCAAGCTGGGTTCTTCGCACATTCGATGCTGATGAGAAGCAATCGCTGTACTTTTGAAGAAGACTGCGCATTTGTTCTTGTCTGCTCCGTGGTAATGCCGGGTTGATATCAAACGTTGGTTGATGGCCTTGGTTAGATGGTTCTAGGGGTTGGTCGGGTAGGGCACATATGTCTCTGATGTCTGCCAGCTCGTCGAGGAAAGCGATCGTCGTACCTTTGTTTAGATGCCGGTATTCTTCGGTGAAGTTGGTTAGCAGCACCTGGGCTTGGCCATTTCGGATTTGGGCGACTCCCCTTGCGACGCCGAGTCCTCGATCAAGGAGTAACTGGGTGTTCCCCTCGACGACGCCTTCGGCAGTTTCGACGTCTCCAGTACCTATGCAGGCGAAGACACTTGATCGGGGCGGCACGCTGAGTACTTCGTCAAGGACGTTTAAGGCAACGCGATGAGTCGCTGTCGTCGCTGCAGATATGGCTTTGTCCGTGGAAAGCTTGATCGTCTTGGATCGAAGGTCGATGATCGCCCGATGTTCATTCAGGAAGTCCATTCCTAAAATCACTTCTCGCGAGCATTGCTGTAGGATCAGGAAGGTTGTCGCGTAGGTTCTCCCATTTACAGTAACTCTCGCGGTGCAGCGTCCTGACGGCGTAATCAGGTTACCACCTGCGGTGCGGATCAGCGGGCCATCCCAAGTTGTTGTTACCTTCCTGAGTCGGACAGCGAGTGGGCCACTCATGACAGAGTAGTCAGCTCCAGTGTCGACCAAGGCAGTAACCGCGTGACCGTCGACCGTAACTTCAAGGTCACTTGTTCGCGTTCTCGTATTGTACGTTGTCTTCGGTGTCCGGCTTCGTCGAGTAGTAAGGCTGCGGTGGGCGTACTCCGACGTTACTTCACTGGGCAGCGGTAAAAGTTTCAAGTCTGGCCGCGTCGTCGTCGTCGTCGTTGTCGGTGCTGTCGTCGGTGCTGTCGTCGGTGTTGTCGTCGGTGCTGTCGTCGGTGCTGTCGTCGGTGCTGTCGTCGGTGTTGTCGTCGGTGTTGTCGTCGGTGTTGTCGTCGGTGTTGTCGTCGGTGTTGTCGTCGGTGTTGTCGTCGGTGTTGTCGTCGGTGTTGTCGTCGGTGTTGTCGTCGGTGTTGTCGTCGGTGTTGTCGTCGGTGTTGTCGTCGGTGTTGTCGTCGGTGTTGTCGTCGGTGTTGTCGTCGGTGTTGTCGTCGGTGTTGTCGTCGGTGTTGTCGTCGGTGTTGTCGCCGGTGTTGTCGCCGGTGTTGTCGCCGGTGTTGTCGCCGGTGTTGTCGCCGGTGTTGTCGCCGGTGTTGTCGCCGGTGTTGTCGCCGGTGTTGTCGTCGTAGTTGTCGTCGTAGTTGTCGTCGTAGTTGTCGTCGTAGTTGTCGTCGTAGTTGTCGTCGTAGTTGTCGTCGTAGTTGTCGTCGTAGTTGTCGTCGTAGTTGTCGTCGTAGTTGTCGTCGTAGTTGTCGTCGTAGTTAAGGCATGGACTTGGGTTTTCGTCGATGGAGGATCTTTGTGCTTGCGCTCGGAAGCAACCTCACCTCGAGAGGCTGCTTTATTCAGTTTAACCTTCGGGGGCTGGGGGAGCGTCCACGCACTGCGTAGCCTCGGCTAGGAGATACAAAGCGCGGAGACGAAGGCGACGGCGAACGTGATAGGCGGCTGGGCGGTGAGCATTCTTCACGGCGCAAAAACTCCTCGATTTCGGCTGGTCGCTGCCCGGGTCGGGGTCGTGGAGCGTCGTAAGAGAACCCTCGGATGCCCAGTCGTCTGTATGGGCTTGCCGGAGGACGTGACCGGCTTCGCCACAGTGGAAGCATAGTGGGCGGCGCTGGTCGGGAGTTCTCCACTCGTCGCATTTCCTCGGCTGCGCGCGTCGCTCGTAGGACGGGCGGGTTGGGGCGAGTGGGCGGCGGTCCAACGCAGCTGGCTGAGGGCGATAGGGGCTTGGGTCCTGGCGTCGAGGGGCAGGGCGGCGCACAGCTGCGGCGTAAGTCATGGCTGGGGGCTGCAGTGGCTGCTTGGGTGTCGGCGTCACACCCAAGGCCTGTTGAACCTCGTCCCGGATGACGTCAGTGAGAGATGAAAGTTGCGGCGGCGTTCCCGTTGGCAGCAACCGTCGGAGCTCCTCTCGCACAACTTCACGTATAACCTCCCGCAGGTAATCGTTGTTAGCGGTGTCCATGCAGCTTGCTGACAAAAAGCGCTGCTGGCGGTCATAGTGGCGGGCTCGGGCGTCAAGAGTTTTCTCCATTGTGGATGCCTCTTCTACGAATTCCGCGACGGTTTTCGGTGGGTTGCGAATGAGGCCGGCAAATAGTTGCTCTTTAACTCCTCGCATGAGCAACTTCACCTTCTCTTCTTCCTTCATGCTCGCGTCGGCACGCCGGAAGAGACGCTTCATTTCCTCAGTGTACACAGCAACGGTCTCGTTTGGGTGTTGTATGCGAGACTGTAGCAGCTGCTGGGCTCTCTCCTTTCGCACGACGTTCGTGAAGGTCTTTAGAAGCTGCTCCTTGAAGGTTTCCCAGTTCGTGAGGTTAGCTTCCTCATTCTCAAACCAGACTTTTGCTGGTCCCTCCAAGGCGAAGAAGACGTACCTAAGTTTCGTGGCATCGTCCCAGTTGTTGAAGATAGCCACACGGTCGAACTGCTCCAGCCATTCTTCGGGGTCGGCGCCAGGCGAAGCGTCGAAGGTTGGTGGCACCCGGGGCTGGTGAAGAATGATTGGAGTCGTCGTCTGGGGCAAGCTCATGGTAGACGTTGCGGCTGGCTTCCGCTTCCGGGTAGGGTCCGGCAGATTCCCGAACTCTGGTGCGTCCCCTTGCAGGCGTCGGCTAGCGCGGTGGACTGGACTCAGGTCCTGCGGTTGATGACTCAGAGGGCTGGCGTCACGGCTTGTAGGGGGTGTCCGGAACATGGAAGGCTACCCCGCACCTCCACCAGATGTTACGTTGTAGTGACGGCAGTCCAGCGGTCAGGAAGACACCAGAAATACTTGCAAACGAAGTTCTTTATTAGGGCTGACTTGCGCCCGCAAAAGAACTGAATCACTCGGTGGCGGCGTAAGCAACAAGCGTGCTCGTCAATCGTCGATCTACGAATGTCCGCCGCTCGCGGCATCGCTCAATTTAAAGGCGGCAAGGAAACTTCCAGATAACAGGACAAGATCATCTAGAGTAATCTAGAAAAACCTAGATGCAGCCCTTCATGGCTGCGATCAATCGAGATTAGTCTGGTCGCTTCTCGCGCCACAAACAAAAGTGATAACAACCCTTTCCTGCAGCCTTGAGCGTGAACGAACAAACACTACAATGATACGTGGCAATATTTCCACGCGCCTAACGCGCCGCGCGGCCTCCGCGCTGAGTCGAAGACGACGACGAAGCGGCGGTGGGCTCTCGTGGCGCGCTGTTCTGTTCTGTGTCGTGGAGGCTGGCTCCATAATTAAAAGAAGGCTCCCGGTCTTGGGTTCTTCCCGACGTCTACCTTCACGGCTCCTCTGGTCGTGACACTGGTGGAGGTGCGGGGACCGTATCGGCATCTCCGTCGAAATGTGCCAGGATGGGCGGTGATTGGAGTAGGCGTCGTAACTCGTCGAAGGCAGTCTGTTGTTCGTTGCCCTAGGAAAATGACGTGTCATCACGAGTTAGGAGCGTCAGAGGGCTGGCGAGCTGGGCGAAGTTTCTAATGAAGCGGCGATAATAGGAGCACAGGCCCAGAAAACGTCGGACTGCTTTTTTGTGGGAGGGGACCGGAAAGGCAGCAACGGCAGCAAGCTTCTCTGGGTCAGCGGGGATTCCGTCAGCACTAATGACGTGCCCGAGGAACTTCAATTCGGTGAACCCAAAATGGCATTTTTCTGGTTTGAGGGAGAGGTTGGCGGATCGAACGGCTTTGAGGACAGTCCTGAGGCGGTGCAGATGTTCCGTGAACGTTGCGGAAAAAATGATGGCATCGTCAAGATAAACAAGACAGGTCTGCCACTTCAAACCGGTGAGAACGGTGTCCATCATTCTTTGGAACGTGGCAGGAGCACAGCAGAGCCCGAATGGGAGGACGCGAAATTCATACAGCCCGTCCGGTGTAATTAAGGCGGTTTTCTCACGGTCCCTCTCATCAACTTCTATCTGCCAATAACCGCTTCTGAGGTCGACCGAAGAGAAGTACTTGGCTTGACGAAGTCGGTCGAGGGAGTCGTCGATACGCGGGAGCGGGTACACGTCTTTCTTGGTCACACTGTTCAGCTTCCTGTAGTCGACGCAGAACCGTAGTGTCCCGTCTTTCTTTTTCACGAGGACGACAGGAGACGACCAGGGACTGCTTGACGGTTGGATTACGCCGTCTGTGAGCATCTCTTCGACCTGTGCTTGAATAGCATCTCGCTCACGAGGGGACACACGATAGGGCTGCTGATGGATGGGTCGGGCTCCTTCATGCGTGATAATGCGGTGTTTAACTTGTAGGGTCTGCTCGCGGGCAGGTCAAATCTCGCGCCGCTCACCGCGGGTAGCCTCGGACCCCTTCTTCACGAGTGGTGGGGCGGGGGGAGCGAGGCTAGGAGAAAGCCTTCATAAGGCGCGACCGGGAAGGCTCGCGCTCTCTCTTGGACCAGCTCTCCAGACACCTGACCCCGCTGCCCCAACGACGACCGACCTGCCATGTGAGAATAAACCGTTTTGTACAAAGTCCTGCCTCGAGTGACTGCCTGTGCGTCCCCGCGCAGAGGAATCGCCCACAAACAATGGCGCCCAGCGTGCGGCTTTAATTAACACCTTGTGGACGATTTCTCTGCCGATTTTGGGATGTGCAGCCAGACTCGTGGCAGGCCCTCTTTGTTCGGGGCCACGCCGGACCGATAGGGTTAAGGAGCGGGTCAGGCGGAATGTTCGCGGGGTAGCGACTTGTGTAGTGTTGTAAATTTGTTAGGGGTTTTGTGTTATTTATGTAGTTTTCGGGCGTTTTCTGTTGTGTATTTCCGTGTATTTGTAGATAGATTGTTGTGTATATGAGTGTTCTTGTTGCCATGAGCAGTTAGCCGGTGCGGCCGGAGAGTTAGCGCGAACTATGCCTCCCAAAAAGGATGTTTCAGCCACGGCTTTGGATGGCGGGGCAGCCGGTAGTGAGACGGCCGACGCGGCGGCCGTAATAGGGCAGGTGACTTGGATGTTTGCCGCATTGGCCCGTCAGCTCGGTTCGGTGGCTGACGCCAACCAGGCCGCAGCATCGGTAGCATCGGCGACAGCATCGCGCCCGCGGATAAATATGGAGCTCCCCTCCTTTTCCGGGTACATGGACGCGAAATCAGTCCACGAGTTTTTACAACAACTCGAGGACTAGCAGACGGCTCTGGGCGCCCCAGATGACGTAATGCTAAAGCAGGTCCTGCCTGTAGCACTCGTCGAGAGCGCGGCGCGATGGAGGCGCTGCCAGCCGACTTTCCAGTCGATGGCGGACTTCAAAGACCGCTTCCGCGCCGAGTTCTTGCCGCCTGATTATGAGCGCCGGATGCCGGAGGAGCTCGCGTTGCGCACCCAACACCCAGAGGAAAGCCTCCTGGAGTACGTACGCGCAATGCAAGAGCAGTACAAGAGGGCAGATCCGACGGCAACCGACCGAGATCAGGTTGCGCGTGTGATCAGGCAGTGCCATCCACGCTTCAAGCCGTATCTGCGGGGCCGCGGTTTTACAAACCTCGAGGCCCTAGCGCAGGAGGCCAAGACCGTGCAGGCGAATTTACTGGCCGAACTGCGCTACCAGCCGCCCCCCAGGCCGGCCGAATCGCTGGAACCGGGATGCGCATGGGATGGAGGCCGAGAATGCGCGATGAGGGCTCGGCGCGCCGAGGTAATGGCCGTGGAAAGGCAGGCGGAACCCCCTGTTGTCCCTCGCGCGCTGGACCCGTACGCATTCGAGCAGCGGCGTCGTGCCGGCCTCACAGGCCGCGCGCCGAGCGAGCGTCAGGAAGGCGCGGAGAAAGGGGAGAGTCGTCCCCAACCGCTTCATGGAACGAGGAGACCTCCGTCCACGCGGCGGGTGAACGACCGGCTTTGCTGGAATTGCAACCAGCCCGGCCACATGGCACGCGAGTGCCAAGCTAGGCGTATGCAGGGAAACGCCCGACGCTGGCGGTGATGTCTGGTGGCACCGGCCTTTCACCGTCAGCGGGAGAATTTCATGGTTGTCAAGGCGCTAGTCAGGAAAAGAACTCCCGCGCCGGCGACGGGGAGGCCTTTGTCCCGCTCGCCTGTAAAGCTCAGGGAGTCGATCCGCGCTCAAGCCCTTTTATGCTAGTGCAGTTAGCGGGTCGATGCTACTCTGCACTCGTAGACACGGGCTCAACGCTGTCACTGGTCGGTGACGAGGTGTACGAGGCCTGCCGGATAGGTAACATCCGTGTCAGACCGGCCGAAACCCCGTTAAGCTTAGCAGCTGGGGCGGCAAAGGCAAAGGGAGCGGTGCGTCTTACGATGCGCTTTGACGGCACAAAGCGGAGACATCGCTTCGTCTATCTGCCTGGCTTGTCGATACCAGTATTTCTGGGAAGGGATTTTCTCTCGAGCGAAGGCATTGTGCTCGACATGGGGGAGAATGGCTATCGTTACAGCCAGCTCGCCCCCCTCATTCCCTTCGAAAGCGCATCCTTGCCCGGCTGTCCTGCACAAAAGGTGGGTGTCCACACCTGTGCGACAGAAAGGCAGGGGAGCTCCCTCGAGATGATGAGAGACGGTGGCCCGTTAGAAGCGATTATTGCGTCTTTCTCAGGACCCAGTAGTCAGCGCCGAAGGCTCGCGGAAACTTTACTCCCGTTTTCGGATTGCTTCACGGAGAAACCGGGCAGAACCGACCTGCTTCAGCACGAGATTCAGACGGGTGATACGCGCCCTTTCAGGTGTAACCCGAGGCCGTTAAGTGCGCATAAGAGGCAGCTTCTCGACTGTGCCCTTGACGAGATGATTGACACCGGTGCGGTGAGACCCTCACAAAGTCCCTGGGCGTCACCAGTGGTTCTAGCGCCGAAGAAAGATGGATCGGTCAGGCTGTGTGTTGATTATCGTAAGCTCAACTCACTGACGCCTACGGTTGCGTACCCTTTTCAGTCGATCGAGGCTGTGATGTACGCGTTAGGGAACGCGAGGTTCTTCACAGTCCTAGATGCAAGCAGAGGGTACCTGCAGATTGAGGTGGCCGAAGGTGACATTGAGAAAACAGCATTCACTTGCCACCGCGGGCTCTTCGAATTTACTCGACTCCCGTTTGGTTTGTCTAACGCCCCGAGCACGTTCATGCGACTGATGGACATCGTGCTGGGCGATGCAAGGTTCAACTACGCCATGGCGTACCTCGACGACGTTGTGATATTCTCACAGTCGTTCGAGGAGCACCTCATTCACCTGGATTCCGTTCTCGATAGAATGAGACGTGCCGGTCTAACCATCAATCCAAAGAAAGTGCAGTTGGCATCGAAGAGAGTGAACCTCTTGGGCTTTGTCGTGGATGATGGCACACTGAGACCGAATGATGACAAACCGCAGGCAATTCTGAACTACCCCGGCCCCATGGATGTGAAAAGCTTGCAGAGGTTTTTGGGGATGGTTGCGTTCTACAGGCAATTCATCCCGCGCTGTTCGGAGCTTGCAAGGCCGCTGAACCTGCTGTTGCGTAAAGGCTCGAAGTGGGTCTGGGGCAAGGAACAGAGTGACGCATTTGTTGCCTTGGCTCGCGCGATAATGAATACCGCTAGTCTGCGCCTCCCCGACCTGAACAAGCAGTTTGTCTTGCAGACAGACGCTAGTGACTACGGTGTTGGAGCTGTTTTGTTACAGGAACACGAGGGCAAACTGCGCCCTGTCGCGTTCGCTAGTCGCACGCTCACATCGGCGGAGCGAAATTACTCCGTGACCGAAAAAGAATGCCTGGCGATCATGTTCGCATTGTGGAAGTTCGACATGTACCTAGACGGAGTGGTCTTCACCGTGCAGACAGATCATCAGGCATTGTCTTGGTTAAAGAGGCTCAAGAACCCCGCAGGCAGACTCGCGAGATGGGCGCTGACGTTGCAACATTACGCGTACGCAATCGAGTACCGCCGGGGCAGCCCGAACAAGGTGGCCGATGCTTTATCGCGCGCACCGTGGAATGATGGCGGAAGCGCTTCAGAGGCGCAGCCCAGCTTTGTAAAAAGCGGCGTCACCGCTGTTGGAGAGGAAGAGAGGGCGGACGGGAGTGTCGCGCCCGGTTTGGCGAAGGAGGAGGCGGACAAAGGTCCCGCACTGCGCTGTGAGAGAAGGGAAACACAGCAGCTCGTGGCGGCGACCGCTCGCCTGCCTAGGAGCGAGGCAGAAAGAAATCTGTCTTGGGGAGTAGCGGTCAGTAGAGAAGAGCTGATCGAGGCCCAGAAAGCAGACGGTCTTTGCCAGCGGGTGCTGAAGGAGCTTGCGGGCAGCGCAGCTTGCACCGGGAACGCTGAGGGCAAGTACGACGCGTATCTGCTGGGCGATGATGGCTTGCTGCTCCGCTATATTCCCCAACTTGACGAGGAAGAGGCGATAGCATCCCCTTTCCGAGTCGTGGTCCCGAGAAGGTTGCGGAAACGGTTCCTGCAGTACTTCCATGACTCAGCGCTGGCAGGCCATGGCAGCGGCAGTAAGACTTACGACAAGTTATGCCGTGTCGCGACCTGGCCAGGCATGAGAAAGGATGTGCTGGGATACGCCCGTACCTGCCCGGTATGCCAGGTAGCCAAGCCTAGGGCGGGCAAGCCCGCTGACATGATGAAGGCGGTAGTTAGCAACTACCCGTGGCAAGTGGTCGCGTGCGGTATCATGGGACCCCTCCCTCGGTCCGCGCGCGGAAACCAATTCATCCTGGTAATAACGGACCACTATTCGAAGTGGGTTGAGGTTTTCCCCCTTAGGGAGCTTGTGTCGGAACGAATTTGGGAAAAACTGTTGGAGACTTTCACTCGTTTCGGTATCCCTTCCGACCTGATTACAGACAATGCTTCGTATTTCACAAGTAAGTAGACTCTTGTCGGGCGCTTCAAATCCGCCAGAGGAGAACGAGTCCCTACCACGCTCAGAGCAACATAACCGAGCGGGTGAATCGAAATCTGAAGAGCATGCTGGTGGCGACGACCGAGCAGCACAGAGATTGGGACGCGCGGCTGTCCGAACTGGCGTTCGCTACAAGGACAACCGTGAACAGGTCAGCGGGTATTACACCCGCTTACTTGAATTTTGGGAGAGAGATCGCTTTTCCGCTAGAGAATGCCCTACTCGACGCGGCGGGGCCTGCGCCCCCTCCGCTTTCGCAGTACGCGGCAAGGCTCCGGGAGCGCCTGGAGGCAGCGCAGCGAGCAGCCCGTGAAAACCTCGATGTCGCGCGCATGGAGCAGGCGGATCAGTACAACAAAGGTCGCCGTCACGTCGTTTTCAACACGGGCGACTTAGTACTCAGGAGAACGCACCCACTTAGTAACGCAGCGCGCGGTTTCGCCGCGTCGCTAGCGCACAAGTGGGCTGGGCCGTACGAAGTTACGGCACGGACTACGCCGCTCACCTACTAGCTGCGGTTGTTGACAGACGGCGAAACCGCCGGTCCGGTGCATGTCGCTGATTTGAAGGCTTTCCACCTTCGCAAGGACGATGGCTGCGAAGCGGTGGAAAATCAGCGCGATGCGGCGATCTCACCCCCGGGAGGACGAGCAGGTAGCGGTGCTGTTCGCAACCGACACTACAACCTGAGGACCAGGTAGCACCCGTGTCTCTCGATCAATTATCACTCGCAATGCTCTCGCCCTCTCAATATGCCTTCTAGGAAGCTCCAGCGGACCGACACCCGGGGCTCGGACTCCGGAAGGGATGGCAGACCACCGTCGAACGGTGGCCGCCATCAAGGCGCGCCACCCGGCCGGCGGCAGGGTCCACGCGAGTGGCGCCGATTCCACGGCCGCGGTGGCCCCCACCGCCAGTCTAACCGCGCGCCTGACCACTGGAGAGAACCTCCCAGTGGTGCAGGACAACGCAAGAGGGCCAGTGACGACCAGGCGCAGGGCCCCCCTCAGCACCCGGCCGGCGCTTCGGCCGCCGAGCAGCCGCAACCCAAGCGGCCCAGGGTCCTGCGGCACGTGGCCACCTGGACCACGGTCGCCAACGGAGCGGCCATCTCTTACTACGCGCGGTCCAGGTGGCGGGACCAGGCGCAGCCCCTTCGCGGCGGTGACCTCCAGGAAGTGCCGCTGCCTTTCCGCGGCCTGACCCTGGAGGAGAGGGACCTGGAGCCCCCGGCCGTGTTTAATGACGAGGAGCGGGCCGGCCTGTGTTCCCTCTGCGGCACACTTGTTGTGCACCGGCCCCACCACGAGGCCGGTGCGCTGCATAGAGCGCGCAGGGAGGCGGCGGAAAAGCGCTTGGCGGCTGCAGCGCCTTCCCCCGCTGCGCCACTGCAGAGGGGCAGCCCGGAGGAGGCGGCCCTCCGCATCCTCCAGTCCAGCCGCCCAGACCTGCTGTCCCCGGCGGCCGAGGAGCTTTGGAGGGCGCTGCCGGCATGGCCCCCAGCGGAGCCAGGCGCCTCGCTCCCCCAGGCGACTCGTGAGGAGCCCATCCAGCTAGCGGTGAGCGGCCCCCCGGCGAGCACCCCTCCCCCCTGCGACGACTCTATGGACCCGGACCCGGAGGTGATCGAACGCCTAGTGGCGGACCCCGGGACAGACGTTTGAGGGGGGGGGGAGATGTAGGGTCTGCTCGCGGGCAGGTCAAATCTCGCGCCGCTCACCGCGGGTAGCCTCGGACCCCTTCTTCTCGAGTGGTGGGGCGGGGGGAGCGAGGCTAGGAGAAAGCCTTCATAAGGCGCGACCGGGAAGGCTCGCGCTCTCTCTTGGACCAGCTCTCCCGACACCTGACCCCGCTGCCTCAACGACGACCGACCTGCCATGTGAGAATTAACCGTTTTGTACAAAGTCCTGCCTCGAGTGACTGCCTGTGCGTCCCCGCGCAGAGGAATCGCCCACAAACTATCGACGTTTGGCGCACTTTGGACGACGACGTGAAACACGCACCAAACTCCCGCAAGAGGTCCTGGAGTTGCCTCTTTTCAGTGGGTGGAAGGCCAGGATTTATGTCTACGCTGGTGATCGCTTCGGCGTCAGCTCCAAGTGTGTCCTCCGCACAAGCAAAGCATTCGGCCACCTCCTGAACATGGTCGACGTAAGCGATGGCTGTGCCACGGAACAGATGTCGATGTTCATTGGAGAAGTTGGTGACAAGGACCTCTGTACAACCGTCATGAAAGGATCCAAGGCCTCGTGCCACCGCGACCCCCTTAGTGAGTACGAGGGAGACATTAGGCTCGACAACCCGGAGTCCCCTATGTGGCTCGTCGCAGGCAACTCTCGTGAGAATGCTGGCACGTGGTGGCACCGTAACGTTATCGTCGGCGACTCGCAGGGCGGACCGAGAACCCTGGTGCGCAGGTTCTTCTGTGGCCATTGCGGTAGAAAACGTCACCAAGCGGTTCGGGAGGTCTATGATCGCACCGTGCTAGCGAAGAAAGTCGATGCCAAGGATGACATCGCGAGAACATTCGCGGAGAACGAGAAAAGTGGCAACGAATGTGCAGCCTCGAACCGTAACCCGGGCCGCACACATGCCGAGTGGTGCGACAAGATGTCCGCCTGCCGTGCGTATGTCGGGACCGTCCCAGGGTGTCGTCACTTTTTTCAGGGCCGTCGCAAGCCGTCCGCTAAGGATAGAGTAATCTGCGCCCGTATCAACCAACGCGCTGACCTCCTTTGTGTCGACGAGAACAGGGATATCCAATGAGACCCTGCCTTCAGCACGGCCCGTCGATGGCTGTTGTGGAGGATTCAGTCGGTGCGGCGGCGGAACCTGGTCGGCGACTGGGGTTGCGCTGTCGGAGCGATTCAAGCGGCGCGTTGGGGGAAACTCTTCGGCGATGCGGCGTTCGGCGTCGGGGCGATTGGGTCGGTGCGGCGGCGGAAGCGGGTCGGCGATTGGGGTTGCGGCATCGCGGCGATACGAAAGGCGCGTCGGGGAAAACTGTGCAGCGATGCGGCGTGCGACGTCGGGGCGATTCAGTTGCTGCGGCGGTGGAAGCTTTGCGTCGGAAGGCGTTCGGCGGCCTCGCCTCCAAAGGCCGCCGGAGCTAGTTTTCCCGACGAGGGCTCGAGGAACCACGTTGTCCTGAGGCGAAACGGGACCCAGAGGGCGAAGACCGGCGTGGAGAGGGCGATCGCGACTCGCGGCGCGGAGGAGATGGTGAACTACGCTGGCGGGTGACATACTCGGCGATGTCTTGAGGGCGCTCTCCAGGGCGTGGACGGGGGCTGTCGACAGAAAAACCGCGTAGTCCCATTTCGCGATAGGGGCACCGCCGGTAGAGATGGCCGGCCTCACCACAGTGGTAGCAGAGCGGGCGCTGATCCGGAGTGCGCCAGAGGTCAGTCTTCCGCGGTGCCTGGCGCCGAGCCGCCCCAGTAAGGAGTCGGCTGGGCAGAGTGCACCGCGACCAATGGTGCGGTGTAAGGCGAAGGCCCAGGAGATGGGGCAGCGCGGCGCACGACGTCCGCGTACGTGACTGGCTGGACAGGAGTCGGATACGGCGCGGGATCGTATGGGGTCGGTTGCGGCGCCGGCACAGCTGCAGCGTCTTGTGCCCTGAGTGCCTGTCGGACTTCCTCGCGGATGACGCTGGTGACGCAATCGACGCGAGGGGCAAAGGTGGCTTGAAGGTGCTGCAGCTCCTCGCGGACCACGGAACGGATGAGTTCGCGTAGGGAGTCCGGATTCGTCCTGGGATCGTGGTCGAACCGGTCCAACATTGATAGAGTCGACGTTTGGCGCAGTTGCCGGTCGTACTGATGGGATCTTTGCTGCAGCAATTTCTCCATGTGCACGGCGTCGGCCAGGAATTCCGCGACGGTGTTGGGCGGGTTCCGCACGAGGCCGGAAAAGAGCTGTTCTTTTACGCCGCGCATCAGGTGCCGCAGCTTTTTTTCTTCAGGCATGGCCGGATCGGCGCGATTGCAAAGACGCTTCACATCCTCGACGTACATGGCAACACCCTCATTGGGAAGCTGAATTCGAGAGGACAGTGCACGCTCTGCGCTCTCCTGGCGGTCGCTGTTGTTGGCGTACGTACTCAGGAGCCGACGTCGAAAGTCCGGCCACGTAGAGAAAGTAGTCTCATGGTTTTCGAACCACGTTCGTGCAGAGTCTTCAAGGCTGAAGTAAACGTTACGCAGCTTTGTAGCGTCGTCCCAGCAGTTAAAGGTCGCGACCCGTTCGTAGTGAGCCAACCAGTCTTCGGCATCTTCAAACAGGTCGCCGTGAAAGGGCTTAGGCATGCGTGTAGTCTGAAGGGTGAGATAGGTGGGGCTGGCTGCAGGGACAGTCGTAGGCAGGGCGGCAGTGGCGTCGCCATGAGTGGAGTGGTAGTTGAAGGCGCGCTGACAATAGGAAGGGCCTCGGGGGCAGGCCGCGGGTCCGCCGGCTGGCACGATGGACAGGGGTGGTCCATCGCAGCACCCCTGTCACGACCAGAGGAGCCGTGAAGGTAGACGTCGGGAAGAACCCAAGACCGGGAGCCTTCTTTTAATTATGGAGCCAGCCTCCACGACACAGAACAGAACAGCGCGCCACGAGAGCCCACCGCCGCTTCGTCGTCGTCTTGGACTCAGCGCGGAGGCCGCGCGGCGCGTTAGGCGCGTGGCAATATAATCTGAAAAATGTAGCGGGAATATTTGAAGTTGATATTTTTTCGGCACCATATAAGTTGAGTGGACTTTTCCGTGCCATCAGGAACCGCAGTGAAAAGGTTTTAGGAGTTAGTCCGTTCAAATGCCGGGTTACACACAGATCACCGTTGGTGGATTGCGCATGTTCTGTAGTTTACGAACTCCCACTATCATGCAAAAAAGTCTACATTGGTCAAACCGGTCGCTGTATTAATGGTCAGCTGCGGGAACACCTTGACTCAGTTTCAGACTCCAGATATTCACATCTTAAAGTTCACTGCCGCGGTTGTGGGAAAGAGAACGATAAAAAGAAACAGAAACAGTGCCGCCCCTTGGTCACAAAAACTAAAATTTTGTTTCGCCACCGGGATAAAATGACCAGGGAAATAATGGAAGCTTATTTCGTCAGAAAAAAACAGTCACAGTGTGTGAACCAGCCTTCATTGGCATTAGTTGATAAAGAGGTTTCATTTTTAGACAATTCTTGACTTTTTCACTTGGGTTTTCAGGGGGCCTTTGAGCGGGCGTCGCCACGTGTCGGGTGAGTTGAGATTTTTTTTATCTTGATTTTGCTGGACCAATGCTCTTTGCTCTGCTTTATCACGTGATTTTTGTGTATATATGTTTGCCCCTCTCAATAAAAAAGTTAGTTTCGAGTCAGCGCTCGTCTGTGTAGCCTTCTTGCTTCGCCCTTCGTCGTCTTCGCGCTGTACCCTCCACGATGCATTAGTACAAACTCGCCCAGCTTTCCATCCTTTTTCTTACAATACGAAGCCGCATAATATCACGCATGAAGTATGTAATATTACTCTGCGTATAGAGTATAAGCGCTGTAAATCTGGTTAATATTTTATTATGTACAGTGAGTGAAGAGTAGCCCAAAAAACCTATTCTTGTAAAAACCGTCGGCTTCCATTTAACAGCGTGGCATTTTAGGTGCCTCAGGGAAGACTAAGCAATTCTTAAAATTAGGTTTTTTGATGTAAAGAGTTTGCCTTTTCGTCATAGTATTACCGGTGCTGGCGGACGCCAGAAAACTGATGAATGGTTTTAAGTAGTTAGCTGGTTAGCTAAACTTTATTAACCTTTTAAGTATAAGAGTTGGGCGCCTAGTCGCAGCTAGAAATTTATAGCAGGTCATTAGTAATAGCCACATCAATTTCTAGAACCTAGAAAACGCAAAAATGTTAGATGTAACGTTAAGAGATCGGAAGCGGGCGGAGTGGGTGACGGAATACGCTGGTTAATGACATCCTAGCCGAAATCAAGAGGAAGAAGTGTGCTCGGGCAGGGCATGTAATGCGAAGGCAAGACAAGCGCTGGTCGTTAAGGGCAACAGAGTGGACTCCAGGAGAAGGCAAACGTTGCAGGGGCAGCAGAAAGTTAGGTGGGCGGATGAGAGTAAGAAGTTTGCGGGGATACGGTTGCCACAACTGGAGGACAGGGTTAATTGGAAAGACACGGGAGAGGCCTTTGCCCTGCAGTGGGCGTAGTTAGGCTGATGATGATGATCAACCTTGGCACTGTGGCTCAACACAATTTTGCGCTTTTAATCTATTTACGTGGACTGGAAACGTTGCTTTGCCTGCATGATTTTTGGAAGCTTCTGTAGTTTGGCACGCCACTGGGCCGAGGATAATCCCGCTTTCGAAATTCTAAATACTAATATGGCGATTACTAACAACATGCTACAAATCTCTAATCGCAACCAGTTACCTAGCTGTGATGGTTATAAAGCTAATTATCAGAAATTAGTTAATCAGTTTACTACTAAGGATAATTCACCAACTTTCCGCTATCCGCAAACACAGGTAATACTATGCTGCAAAAACCATATTTTTACTGCAAAAAACCCATTCTTGAAAATTACGCCGTCTTCATTAAACGCCTTGTTTATGACACCTTCAATTTATGCAGGAAATAATATATTTACATTATTTGTTGTGCCATTCGTATTAAGGGCGACTGTTCTTGGTTGCTACCAAATCAATTTTTGCAGGACAGCTTTTGCTTAAATATTTTCTTCCTCAAGGATATACTCACGATAAGATGCTATTACTGGCTGGTTGAGGTAAACGCCATTTGCATAATCCATACGGGAACGAGGTCTTGAGGGCTATTTTTATAAAACAACAGAGACCAGTAATGATGCAATGATCAATCACTGAGGATCATCACCTCGTCGAGTGGTGTACGCTACTACTTCAGCAATGCGTAGGCACACACAGGCCCTTCTCCGCTTATAACCTTCTCTTACCCCCCTCATAAAGCGGTGCAGTGGCCATTGCGCTGACCTGTCGCAGGTTGGATGGATCGCTGTGGCGATATTTAAATCCACCAGAACATTGTCTAATCTTAGTGCATCAATAGGAAGCCTCTCCTCTTTTTTTTCTTCGGTTCGTGCACTTTCCAGTAATATCCGTGCCACACTAACAATTTTAATAGCATTAAATGCTTAATGCTTTAAGTACAATTGGTGTGGGCACAGCCCCGTACGAGCAGACCTAAAGGCATTACATTGCCGTTCGCACAGGACTGAGTTCGACACAACTCATTCGCCGGAGAAAAGCGCACTCTGATCCCGGATTCTCACGCTGAAAGCGTTGCAACTTCATTACAAACAACCTCATACCGAAGTAGAAATTGCTTCATTCATAGTTTTCAGTCACATGGGGGACTTTTTCGACATTTATGCTGCCAATGGCGGCATTTTTACCGGCCCTTCCAGCAAGCAGTCTCGACTTGTGTGCTGACGCCTGGGTTTACGGCTACTTCTGCAAAAGGTTTGTGATATTTGATTTGGGGTACACTGACAAGATTTTGTGCTAATGAGCACTCTTTATAACAATGCCAAAATTTTTACTGCCTCGCAGACGTTATCTTCACCGTAAAGCATATAATGACAACCAATCCAGTCGTGTAGCAACAGCTCCGAAATTAATGACAACAAACTTAAAGCATTGACCATTCGCCTCTATTGCTCGTGTGGGGGTGACATAGGTATAACACTCGTAATAAGAGAGTAATTACTCATTGGCATCCACCCGAGCGCAGCCATACGGCTACAAAGGAAAGCTAAACAGCTTCCTCCGAAACTTCGTAGTTAAAGAAAAATTCGTCCTGGTCCAGGACCGCGGACCAGGACGAATTTTTCTTTAACTACGAAGTTTCGGAGGAAGCTGTTTAGCTTTCCTTTGTAGCCGTATGGCTGCGCTCGGGTGGATGCCAATGAGTAATTACTCTCTTATTAAATATCTGCTCCACCTTTAGGTACTCCCCTATAGCATTTGACCAGGTATAAGAGATGATAGAGAGAGAACAAAATTTGGTTTGGTTTGGTTTATGGGGTTTAACGTCCCAAAGCGACTAAGGCTATGAGAGACGCCGTAGTGGAGGGCTCCGGAGATTTCGACCACCTGGGGTTCTTTAACGTGCACTGACATCGCACAGTACACGGGCCTCTAGAATTTCTCCTCCAAAGAAATTCAACCGCCGCGGCCGGATCGAACCCGCGTCTTTCGGGTCAGCAGCCGAGCACCATAACCACTGAGCCACTGCGGCGGCAGAGAACAAAATTTATTTTAGAAAACATGATCGTGCGCCGCCGTGCGGGTGGAGCGATACTAGACAGGTCTTGGCTCAGCTGGTTGACTACGTTCACAAACTGGTTTAAAAAGGATGCCAACTAATGGCTCGCCTATCGCGTAATCGTGCAGCAGATATGTAAAAAGGTCTACCATTCGATTTCTCAGCTCGTGCACTTTCCTGTAGTAAACAACATTCCTCGGCCCGTACGCACTGGTAATAAATAAACATTTGATACGAGTTTCTTCACCTCACGGACAAAAAAAAATTACTTACGGTGCCTTTTAGGGTACGCTAAAAAATAAATGCCCTGCAGTTGCTCGACTGCAAAGTTCTCATAGCGTTCGACGTGGCCAGTGGGTAGTTTCGCCCAGTAATTTACGAAGTGCAGCACTGTCCTGCCACCTGACGTACGGAAAGCATACCACTTTGTGGGCTGTGAATAAAGGAACATTTTAGCGGATGGAAACACAAGCAATACTTCTCTACCTTGAAGAAAATTCAGCGCCAATAGCTACTTTGTCACGTTGGTCATCTAAGCGTGCCTTATTTTGTGCCACAACGGCGGACTTCATTAGCCGCGCAATTATATTCACTTTACATACTTGTTTCTTGTTTATGAGTTTTGACGTCCCAAAGTGACGTAGGCTATGAGGGACTCCGTAGTAGAAGGCTTCTGATAATTTCGACCACTTGGAGTTCTTTTACGTGCTGACGTCGCACAATATACGCGGTCCTTTAACATTACGCCTCCATGAAACGCCACTGCCGCGGCCGGTATCGAACCCACGTCTTTAGGGTCGGCAGCCGAGCACCGTAATCACTGAGCCTACGCGGCGGCTCATCTTACATGCGGGTGTACGCTCGTCACCACGCTTAACACGAATGACTGAAAGCGTGGCCGGGAGCGGCTTGGACTGACGCCAGCGTCGCGAAGTGCTGCGCGCTGTTGCCGAGACAATATGTATGTTTGCGGTGGCTGACGATAGCTGGAGCTCAGCTTGATTTGGCTACTGACCTTGTTCTGTCGCTTGTGTCTAGCCGGCGGAATGGGAGCGCTCACTTGACTGTTTCGCGACTTTTTTCTACTGGCCGCGGCTCATGCGGGCTCGGAAAACACGTTGCCGTTTGCTTATCTCCAAAAAGCGTGAAAGTGGCGTGGCTTCAGACCGCTCGGGTGCTTTTACAGGTCGGCCTCAAAGCCGGTGATCGAAAGAAATAAAGATTGGGAAAAGCAGAACAAACATGGGCTGGTGGCGTTTGTAAAAATTGGACAATAAATTTTCAAATACGGTGTCATCGTTGCGCAGGTTCTTCTTTCCTCATATTCTAGGACAGCGTGCGTCGCTGTGCTCTTGCAGGTTGGCTTCATGTTTCGCCCACGCTGCACTGGAGATCCAGTGCAGGCGCGCAAGAGCTGCTCGTGTCGTGAGCAAGAAAGACACGTCGATGCAATTCAAACTAAGATTTTAGTGCGTGGTTATTAGCGAGAAGCGCTATGTATAGCATGTCTAGGGATAAAAACTGACTCTTTAGGAAAACTTGGTTCGGTTTGATAATATTTAATGTCCTAAAGCGACTCAGGCTATGGATGCAGCACCAAAGTGACTCAGGTTGTGGATACCGCAGTGGAGCGCAGCGGATGATTTCTCACACCTGTAGTTTTTGACGTGCACTGGCATCTCACAGAACATGTACTGTCAGCAGCAAAATATTGCGGGACGTCCAGCGCGTGGCGGAGCGACGCAAAACTGCCTTGCAGCGCCATCTGCCGTGACTACGCCTGATGTCAATGCTCACAGCACTTCCGCGTTAACCATTATTTGTGCATGCCTGTCCTTTCTTCGCTATCAGGCAAGTCTCATCGCGTTCTTCACCGGAATCCGCTATTGCCACTCGCCGCTGGCAATGAATCGCTGTGTCACCATCGTTGCGCGTCTGTTTCGGCTGCTGCGATGGTGAACAGTGCTGCGATCGCTCGCGCGAGCCCAAGAAGAACTGGCTGCGAACGTCACACAGTGCCGCAGCGGCTCCGTGACTCTGATAATTGCGTCACGGGGAAGCAAGCGTCAAGGCATGCTTGATAGCAAAGAAAGGATAGGCATGCGCAAAGCGTCCTTCGAACGCAATTTCCCTGAGCCTCGACAACATGCTTGGAAGCGGCAGATGGCGCTGCAAGGCAGTGTTGTGTCGCTCCGCCACGCGCTGGACGTCCCGCAATATTTTGCTGCTGACAGTACGTATAGCATTTCGCATCCACCAAAATACGACCGCCGCGGCCACGGGATCGAACCCGGGTCTCCCGGGCCAGCAGCTGAGCACAAAAGCCATTGGATGCCGCAGCGGCATTATTACGCAAACTAGGAAGCCTCTGAAGCCTCTGGCCAGAGACGCAAAGAGCCCAATGGTATAAGCCGATGAAGGATACCGGTTGGCTTATAATAGATTACTCTTTCGGATATTCTGTGAACCAAGTGAACTGTTCTCAGCAGGTCTTGATGCAATCTGAGCAATCTTGTTCTGAGCAATCTTCTGAGCAATCTGAGTTCTGAGCAATCTTGATGCGAAATTTTCAAATGCCACCGTGTTTGAAAATTTATTGTCTAATCTTTACAAACGCCACAAGCTCATGTTTGTTCTGCTTTTCCGAATCTTCATTTCTTTCGATCACCGGCTTTGAGGCCGACCTGGAAAAGCGCTCGAGCGGTCTGAAGCCACGCCACTTTCACGCTTTTTGGAGATAAGCAAACGACAACGTGTTTTCTGCACCCGCGTGAGCCGCGGCCAGTAGAGAAAAGTCGCGAGACAGTCAAGTGAGCGCACCCACCCCGCCGGCTAGACACAAGCGACAGAGCAAGGTGATAATTTAACAAAACTTCTGTTTGGGCTAGATGGTGCATAGCTACAAATGAAATGAAATTTAAGCGCACACGAAAAACGCACACAAACGCCTTTCCTGTGTGTATCTCCTCTTGTGTGCGTTTTTCGTGTGCGCTTAAATTTCATTTCATTTAGAGCAAGGTGAGCAGTCAAATCGAGCTGCTCTCCAGGTATCGTCAGCCACCGCAAAAATACTTACATATTATCTCGGCAACAGCGCGCTGCACTTCGCGGCGCTGGCGTCAGTCAAAGCCGCTCCCGGCCACGCTTTCCCTCATTCGTGTTAAGCGTGCTGACGACTGTACGCATAGTATCTGAGCGCATTTCGACGTCTAGAGTTCAGGTATGAATCATGCTAGAAACGCCTACTCAGCAGCTCGCATACATTCCGCGCGAAGTACGCTGGCGCGAAAGCTGCGTGGAGATAGAAAACGAGGCACTGAATGAGAAATGAGGGCTTCCCCGAGGGGTTGTCCTCTCTCACAGCGTGCACACGCGTACTTACCGCTTCACGAGCAGCGCATGCACACCCCGCGACGTCGTCCCGGACAACAGGAATCCGCGAGCCCGATTGGCACGAAGGAGCGAAACTTCACGCCCTTCCGCACGACGCAGAACGTTGATGCGCAAAATACGCCACGCACGCGCACCAAGGGAAAACTACAAAACGCGACTGCCGCAGGCACGAGAGTGGTGCCGCTTCCGCGACTGCAAAGCTACGGCGAGAGGGCGTAGCTATCGCGGAACAATAGATACGTTGAGAGCGAGGAAATGGGGTTGTGCCAGGAATGGGTGACCTTCGCACGCTGCTGCCGCTTCGAGCTACTTCCACCAGAGCGCGCCACGTGTTGTTCCGTTGCATCTTTAAGATTTACCAGCTCTATTGCGCCGTAAGCGTAAAGTTCTAGTTTGTGAGAACCAAATTTCAGCATAGAGAACTTGCGCTGCTCAGGTGGCACTGCAGTTATTCTACTAGGTGTCTAAAAACTGCTGCCGTCAGTCGCTTGGGCCGCTACAGACGCGAGAGCACATTCGGAACGATTAGTAGCCCGCGCTTGATTGATAGCACTATTTGCCTCGCTTCTGTAGACATAACCCAGATAGCTGACAGGAACCACGTGTGGCTTCGGCAGAGCGCAGAAGCTCATGCAATAAGCTGGGGAAGGTGGCGTGGAATAGCACCACGAGCGCCCCAAAACTGCTTGCTCCTCTCGCTATGCTATGTGCTACGGCGCTGCAATCGACACGGCAAACTTCAGCTTGAGTTCTCAATAGACCTTATGCAAAATTGCTGCTATCTATCGGAGAAAAGAAGAACCAGCGTAAATACGCCATGCTGGAGGATGACTGAAGCTCGTTCCGCCTCTGCTCTCTGGATTTAGGCGTGCCCTGCGTTAGCTTCCTTACTGCTGTGCTGGCTCGAAAATCTTGTTTCCTGTCACTTGAGCCTGTAAACATGACTGAATGGTCAGTCGACCTGTTTCTGATGCCCAAGTTTCCAAGCGACTTCGCAGACACTACGCGTCCAAAACACTTTCCGAACGCCACCGCGTACGGAGATACAAGTTTTTCACGGAGTCCTACATCAGTTTGCCGACGCTGAACACCAAGAAATGTACGAAGCAAGTGTAATTTTCGTTTACGGCTAAACATGTGCGCATTTCAGTCTAGTTTGAGTGAGTTTTTATTTGGTTGGATACTTTTTGCGAGCGGGCATGCCGCTTGAATTGCTGCTGTTGTGGTAGCGTTTTCTGTGTGTTGCGTCGACACCGAAAGCAAACGATAGTAAACTTCACGCTCATGTTGGCAGTGGGAAAAAAGTGGCCTGTCAACATGCGACGCTTTTCATTTTCCTTGAAAAGTTCATACAGCATTTGTTTGTTTGCCCTAGTGCTCTAGCGCCCAGAGCCCCTAGTTTGCCCTAGTGCCCTAGACAGAGAAAGAAAACACGTTATTATTATTACCGGGCACATAGACCCCTAGGTCCTCGCACGACCCCACTACACAACTGTTTACCATTCTTGGACTATCGCCGTTAAAAACACGCAGCCCGTGAATGCAGCAGTGTCTATGGCTTTACCACGACGAGCAAGCAGCTGTGCACTGAGATTTTTGGAGGATTCTACATGCGTTATGCATTCCCGCTACTAGTTGGAACTATGGTACCGCTTGAGCGGCTTCCCTTACGGTCCTTTATTTCTTTTACACAACACACGGTTTCGTGGAAACCGGTCGGTTAAGTGAAATCGCTACATGCAATCAAGCCGTCGCTCCACAAAATAGGCACCTTTCCCTGGTCTAACAGAAACGATTGACTGACTTGCAGTGCACAAACGTTCCGTGCCATGGGCACTTGATACTTGCTGGTGTTTCCGTCGAAACAAATATTCACACTTAAAACTAACGCGTGTAACCGCTGCGGCGGATAACGCTAGGAGCGACGGTTCTCACAAAGCGCGACCCGTACCACTCAACAGCTGATCACGATTACTCTCTTGCGAGGCCGATGATCGCAGCATTTCACGGGCAATCGCAGGAGAAAAACTACTTTTGTGTGATATTTTCTTCGTGCCTACAAAGCTTATTTCTAATTTCGTTCGCTACATAGCGATAACGAAATGCGTTTCGCGACGTCTCGACATGTAGCGACGGTACTGCAACATTTGTGTCGCCGATGTCGGGGATCGCAGTCCAAAAATAGAAATGCGCTCAGATCAAGTGCTCTTGCCTTTTTTACCTGGGCGTCTGTGTGACCCTTCTGCGTAAAGCAAGGCAGTAAGCAATATGTGGGCATACTGAGGACGCTGAAACTCGAGCGCGCGCGACGAGCGTGCACCAGTACGTGCTGTGAATCCGGCGGCTATCCTCCAACATGGCGGATCGCGCGCGACGACCGCTAGATGACAGTGCATTTCGCATAAGGTCTATAGTGGGTCGAACACCTTTGAAAAGCGCTGCGATGCCGGTGGTGAAATTATCCATGAAATTTTCTGTCCGAAATTACTTTGCCTGCTCCCTTTTCTGTGAGCAAGTAATGACTAAGTCAGGAGCAAATAAGCGTTTTTTCTTCTAATCAACGCTTTACCGGAACCATCAAGTAAACTGCAAGCAAGAAAAAATATGTAAGGCTGCCAGTAATGATATCTTCTAAAAAATGTATTCACTGAAAGAGATTCTCGAGAACGAAGTTCACACCCTAGGGTTCCGCTTTTTGGGCACACTTAATTTGTCGGTGCCAAATTTTTGAATACTACCCGCATAGAGCAAGGCTCCCAGTAGTATTGCTGTTTTGGGCCTGCCTTGTATTTGTTTTTCTAACGTATTATAGGATCCTGAGGAGCGGTGCAGTAAAAAGCGGTACTCCACCCTGCTTTTGGGCTTCTATTATTCGCATTCGGTAAGTATAAAGTGTGGCATTGGACTAGTAGGCAGGTTATTTCTAAATTATGAATAGAGTAACACAAGACACGTTAACGAAGGACTGCTTTTCAAACCAAGTTACTCCAATACAGAAAAGCAGCATTAAGTATACAAAGAAAAAAGAAGCGAAAGGGCCAACCAAGACAGTATTCGAAAAGAGCGGCAAAATGGTCTCACTTAGTCAGTGCGCTGTCAATCTCGCCCGTTGTTTGCTAGCGGTGTTTTCGCGCTGCAACTTCTGTGGAAACGGTATCGCTGATTCATAGTATTTATTTATTAAAATCTGCCAACCACCCTCTGGAGGCCAATGCAGGAGTGGTAAAGGGATTCGTCGTTATACATTGCAATGCAACAAAGCGAAGAAAGAAGCGAGCACAGAATGAGCATAACCGAACACCCTGCGTTCGCCCCCCCCCCCCCCCCCAAAAAAAAAGAACAGGCGTAAAATGATGAATGCGCACTGCGCTTGTAAAAAATGCATGACAACAGGTACGAAAGGCTCATGACCTCTCAAGCAGACAACATCGCGCGGAAGTCCGTTCCATTCAGATATCGTCTTTGGAAAAAAGAAAACTGGTAAGCTTTCGTTCGGGACTATGGCACCACGATTGTCAAGTTGTGCTTGATGCGTGTTGGACGTGGTGTTTTGTATTGCATGTAGTCATCAAAGTGAATTTTGTTTTCATTACTGATATTACTATGCGACATTTTTAGGCGATGCAACCTGCGGCAGAATTCAAGTGTCTGAAGTTAAGATCGCCTCAGTAGATTTGTGATGAAATGTGTCTTCCATGTGCGTCGCAGATGAATCTAAGGGTTTTCTTTTTAACTCCTTCAATGCGATTTATATCTACTTTTCAGTGCGGGTTCTAAACGATGTCAGGGTATTCCAGCAGTGGGCTTATTAATGCAGTGTAAGCTACTAAGTTCGTTTTAAATGTGCATGCCTGAGACGATTTCTTATCAGCCAAAGCCTCCTCTACGCCTTTGTAGCTATAAGCCCGATTTCATAGAATTCCAATCTTGTTTGTTTACATTTGCGTCATCGTCCTCTTTTCATTTCGCTGCAACTACTGTGATAATGTTTGATAAAGCAATGGTAGCAACAGGCTAGACAGATCCATCTGTATTATCTAGCTTTAGGTCCTTGTGCTGTGAAGGGCCGTACACTGCGACTTGGAGCACAAAAGAGAATGAGCCATCGACTCCGCCCCCGGTGCCCGTTCTATGAACGGCTTTTGGGCAGGATTGTGAGAAAGTACCGCTCAGAGAACTGCTCAGTAAACAATGAGTACTGAATGACCGTAAAGTGTTGCTGCGCAATGATATAATTTCTTTTCTTTTAATTTCGGTCTCTGAGTGACAGGTTGTTTGCGTACAAAGGTGCCGAGGTAGTAGTTTTACTGGCTACGCCATTGTGGTCTGGAACGTCGAAACTGCGTCAGCTCTTGACCAACAATTCTATATGAAAAATGTGGACAAGCGAAGTACTGCAACGATTGTGCCAGTAAGCCGCGCTCTGTCCGCTGATTGTCTCGTGCGACCGAAATCGAATCTTGAGCAGCGCTTGAGTAGTGTTTTGGAGAGCTGTGGAATGTAAGGACGTCTCTAACAGGATATCAGCTTTTTTGTTTGGCGCATGGTAGCCTTATGCGCTTATAAGCCACTAAACCCTAGACAATACAACAAAATATCAGCATTGCCTGAATATAGTCGAATTAAAAATAAAGGCGCTGAACAGTGGATTTATTAATGGGTCACGGCGACCAACGAAGGTAGCGGTCAGGTCGTAGCAGGACGGCAGAACCAGCCGAAGGAAGCAGCTCCAGAACGAGAATCGCGCCCGAACCACCAGCGATGACGACGAAGTGCGGCATTGCGGAGTCGTCCTCTTCTTCTTCTTACAATGACCCCGGAGAGAAGGAATAGCCATCCTGGCGACTTACGGCGAAGAGACGACAGGTGGGTTGTAGTACGGTTTGAGGCGTCTAACGTGGACAACCTCGCGACAGCGACGGCGGTGCTCCGAGGAAGGTGTAACTGGCTCAATGAAGTAGTTGACAGGAGACGTGCGTTGAATAACGCGATAAGGGTGTCAAGCCTTGTGTGCATGCCTTGTGTGCAGTGTGTGCATGCCTTGTCTTTCTTTTTTCTTTTGCGACCGAGGGGGCCACGGCTGGCCACGGCGCCGGTGGTTCGCAGGCATTTTGCAATACAGCGGCGACGATTTTGCATGTCGCCCATGTCGCCCAGAGCATGTCGCCCAGAGTGCGATTGAATCGCTCCGTGAGGCCGTTCGTTTGCGAATGGTAGGCAGTAGTCGCACGGTGTACGGTTTTACAAGCTGAGAGGAGCTCTTGAACTACTTCTGACAAAAATGCACGGCCCCTGTCACTGAGGAGCTCCCGAGGTGAGTCGTGACGGAGGACGAAGTGGTGTAGAATAAAATAAGCGACGTCACGAGCCGTCCCTATGGGAAGGGCGGCTGTCTCTGCATAACGGGTCAGGTGATCGACGGCGACTATTACCCATCGGTTACCGGCAGGAGTGTAGGGAAGTGGGCCATAAAGGTCGATGTCCATGCGGTCAAAGGGGCGAGCAGGGCATGGTAAAGGTTGCAGGGGACCGCCCAAGCGACAGGGTGAATCCTTTCGTTGCTGACAGGCATCGCAGGATCCAATGTAGCGGCGGTCAAAATTGTACATTCCACGCGAGTAGTAGCGCTGACGAAGCCGGTGATATGTTTTGTGGACACCAGCGTGAGCACTTTGCGGATCAGTGTGATGATGGGCACAAACGTCGGAGCAGAGATGACGTGGGATAACCAGTAACCATTTTCTGCCTTCAGGGTTATAGTTTAGGCAGTAAAGGAGACCGTCCCGGACGGAGAAATGGGAAGCTTGGCGGCGTAGAGCTTGAGGATATGCAGCCATGGTAGCGGCATTGATGACATTGAACAGGGCAGAAATGCAAGGATCTCGGCGCTGCTCGGAACGCATATCTGAGATTGGAAGAGCGGTAAGGCGAGGTTCTGGTGTGGGAACGGCAGGCAGGGGCTCCGACGACCGAGAGAGAGCGTCGGCGCCAGAATGCTTGCGGCCCGAGCGGTACACAGCACGGATGTCATATTCCTGAAGGCGTAAGACACAGCGGCCGAGACGGCCCGACGGATCTTGGAGCGAAGCGAGCCAACAGAGGGCGTGGTGGTCTGTAACAACGTCGAACGTGCGTTCGTAGAGGTAAAGACGGAACTTGGTGATCGGCCAGATGATCGCCAAGCAATCGTTTTCCGTAACGGAGTAGTTTGACTCTGCTGCCGTGAGGGCACGGCTGGCATATAAGCGACGAGGTATTCAGAAAAAATCTCTGCCTCTCCCGTAAACGAGAGTAGAGTAAGCATGAAATGTTTACGGGCCTAATGTCATCTCGGTGGACACCCGAACCGCACCGTACAGGAAGGGAGGAACGCCACCACCCGTTCAGCGCGATGCCTTGCCATTTGAACGCAAGGTTTTTTGAGGAAAGGAAATGGCGCAGTAATTCTCTGCCATCTCGGTGGACACCCGAACCGCACCGTAAAGGAAGGGAGGAACGCGACCACCCGTTCGGCGTGATGCCTTGCCCTTTGAACGCAGCGCTTCTCCCCCGGATCACGTATGACAACGAAGTGTAACATGGCATTTATGTGCTTTTTGCACGCGTTATTAGAAATCGGAAATTATAATTCCGTGCATTATCAAACCCACAGCTCCACTGATATCTTGATAAACATTGAGAAGGCACTGGCAGCAGTTATTTTTTGTCTCGTTTGGAGACCAACCGGCGCTTGCATGCCGGTCGCGTAGGAGGGCTTAAAGAGTCTCGTTAAATCTCGTTAAGTCTCGTACGGTGCCCGGATGCTCTCGTTTCAGAGCCCGGATGAGTGGAATTCAGTGCCCGGATGAGTGGATTTCAGTGCCCGGATGACTGGAATTCAGTGCCCGGATGAGTGGATTTCAGTGCCCGGATTACTGGAGTTCAGTGCCCGGATGAGTGGATTTCAGTGCCCGGATGATGGCTCTCGGTCTCGGCGTGACGTCACCACACTGCCGACAACGGGAGCTAAAAGCATTTCATGCTTAAAACCATGGTTGCGCTGGCCGAGGACCGCACCGAGGCCGACACCACTGGCATCAGTGTAGAGTTCCGTTGGACCATCGGGATCGTAATGACGAAGTATGGGCGATGATGTCAAAAATTTGCAGAGCTTCGCGAAAGCCTCGTCGCAGGCCGGTGTCCAAGAGGACAAGTTAGCGGGGCCATTCAAGAGCTTTGTTAGTGGAGCTATGATTGTAGCAAAATTACGTACAAAACGGTGAAAGTAGGAGCATAGCCCCACGAAGCTGCGCAGCTATTTGAGAGAGGCCGGTTTCGGGAAGTCAGCAACGGCTCGCAGCTTCTCAGGATCGAGGAGGACGCCATCTTTACACGCGACGTGGCCGTGGATGTTGAGTTGGCTGGCGCCGAAGTGACATTTTTTTAAGGTTCAGTTGAAGGCCGTCACGAGCAAGGCAGGTGAGAACCTGGCGGAGACGATGCAGATGGGTGGGAAAATCAGGGGAGAAGACCCCGACGTCCTCCAGATAACAAAGACAGATCTTCCATTTGAGGCCACGCAGCACGTTGTCCATCATTCGTTCAAATGTTGCTGGGGCGTTACAGAGGCTGAATGGCATAACGTTGAATTCGTAAAGCCCATCCGGAGTGATGAAAGCGGTCTTTGCGCGATCACCTGGAGCCATGGGAACTTGCCAATATCCGGAGCTTAAATGAAGCGAAGAAAAGAATCCTGCGCCTTGCAAACAGTCCAATGCATCGTCAATCGCACAGATACACATCCCCACGCAACTCCGCGGTGGAGCATGTCGTCGACTTGTTCGGCTATGACACGACGCTCTGTAGGTGACACACGGTATGGGCGGTGTTGCAGAGGCGGGTGAGCCCTTGTTTCGATGTGGTCGGCGACAGCCGTCGTCCGGCCAAAAGAGGCTTGCGGCGTGTCGAATGAGGACCAAAAATGGGGCAACAGCTCAAGAAGCTGCGCGGGCGGAGTGGCTCTATGGCAGTATCAACAGAACAGGCGAGAAGATCACGCTGAAGCGTGTCGGAAGCCACATTAGTAGGGGTCAACGCATCAACTTCGCGAGCAGATGAACGTTGGGTAGCGTCGAGGTCAAATAGTAAGTCCACAGGCTCAAAACAGCCAACGCACTCTCCACGAAGCAATGTGACGGGGTAAGAAAGGTTTGGTTTATGGGGCTTTAACGTCCCAAAGCGACTGAGGCTATGAGAGACGCCGTAGTGAAGGGCTCCGGAAATTTCGACCACCTGAGGTTCTTTAACGTGCACTGACATCGCACAGCACACGGGCCTCTAGAATTTCGCCTTCATTGAAATTCAGCCGCCGCGGCTGGGATCAAACCCGCGGCGTAAGAAAGGGTATTTGTGACCAGAAGTGGGCTGGCACCACTGCGCAAGTCAAGCACGGCGAAGGGCAGTGAGATACGGTGGCGGCAGAAAGCAACGTCGGAAGGTATAAGAAGAGAGCGGTGGCGTCGGCGGTAGAAGCGGCAGAGAGAGGAACGAGGACAGCGCTAACGGGTGGGATAGTAGTGTCCTGGAGTTTTGTAACATGGAGTTTCGTAACATGGAGTTTCGTAACAGCATGAGGGCCCACGTCATCAAACACAGCGGCGGATGGCAGAGCGCATGGCACGGAAAGTTGGACGTGAGGGCGGGCGCAGCCAATCATGGCATGATGATGGGGCAGAAAATCCCAGACGAGAATGGCATCATCAGAACAAGCGGTGAGGACGATGAATTCAATAAAATACACGGTGTTCGCAATTATTACTTGGGCGGTGGAGAGAGCTGTGGGGCTGGAGATGCTCTTCGGTGGCGGTACGTAGCGACAAACCACAAATAGTCGTCGTCACCTTGCGAAGAGAGCGACTCAGTTTTTGGCTGATAACAGATACGGCGGCACCAGTGTTCATAAGAGCAAGCGTCAAAACACCTTCCACGATAACTTCAATAACGTTCGCAGGGAAAAGAGGACTTTGATGGTCGGCGGAGTACGCAGTTCGTGTCTCAGGAACTGCGGCGGTTAGTTTCCCTGCTCGGCAAAGGGAAGTCGGCGGCGCATGGAGCGGCGAAATGGCGCGGCTACGGGGTGAAGGTGAGTGACGAAATGAGGAAGCCTGGTGGTCAGAAGGTTCAGGGGGCGGCCCCGGCGGAACTCGAAAGTAGGGCGCCGAATAGGACATGCCCGTATATTCAGGCACAGACAGTGACATGCGGCGTCGAAAATGGCGGGCGACGTGTCCGGGAATGCCGCAAGCACAGCATATCGGGCGGTTGTCCGATGTGCGCCATGGAGAGGCAGGCGGCGCAACTCTACCAGTAGCGTGATGATGTGCTGCAGAAATCAAAAAAGATGCGGCTTACTGCCGAGGATGTTGAACTGGAAGGCACGGCTTCAATCTGTGTCAACGAGCACATAGCGCCCGAAAACGAAAAAACTTCTCGGAGCTGCAATAGCAAAGAAAACGTGACTGGAAATACGTGTGGACAAGAAATTGGGCTATTTACGCACGCAAAACTGATGGATCCAATGTCATTCGCCTGTATCTGCACGATGATTTGTCAAAAATGGAATAGTAACTGGTCGCTCAGCAGATGCATCTTTTTTCCGTTTCTTATACTAATATGGAAGAGACGCCCCTTTTCATACCATGGGAGTTCTCTCTGCTCTCTAAGAAACAATAAGTGTGGTAAATGTTTGCGAATGCTACACTTGTACATGCAGCGTGCTTTAAATAAGACGGATCATTTGAACAGTTTTTGTCAAGCCTTAAGTGCACATTTGACTTAATCATGCTATCTGAAACATGGTACCGCTTCGATACTGACGTTATTCGATTTTCAGGCACGCCCCTCAAAACCGAAGCTCAAAACGTGGTAGGGGCGTCGCCCTTCTAGTAAAAGAAAGCTATTCGTGCCATACCTTATCGGAACACAGTCTGAGCGACGAGAATATTGAAATGCTTACAGTCCAATCTAGCCGTCAATCATTTACCGTCGTTTACCGCCCACCACAAGGCAATATGAATGAGTTCCTTCATGTTTTTGAAAAAGAAATCGCTTTTTTGTCAGATAATTTCTTATCTTGTATAGGAGGTGATTTTAATATAGACATGGGTGTTAACAGTCCTGCACAACAAGAATTCACAATATTGCTTCAAGCCGCTAGCTTCCAGAACGTTATAAATAGCCCAACGCGCATAACTTCCACTTCATCTACCATTATCGACCTTTTCATCACAAGTTATGATGTGCCTCTCACCGCAGGGCGTTTTGCAGTAGACATCAGTGACCATCTACCTGTTTTTCTGCGCGTTGAGACTAAACCCCTCTCAACACAAACCTTTAATCCACGTCGGCAGTGTATTTCCCAGAAAAACCTTGAAACATTTAGAAGTCGCATAGAGCTACTAGACTGGGAACCTGTTTTCTTAAGCACCGACTCGGATGCTGCCTACACAGCTTTCTTGCGACTCTTTTTACCAATCTATCACGAATGTTTTCCTGCTGTTGAAATAAAACTGCCGAAAAACGCTCGCAAACCATGGATGTCCCCAAGACTTATACAACTTGTAAAAAAGAAGCACAGGATGTTTGCTAAATTGATAAGGACTAGGGATACATCACTATTGGCTCGTTTTAAAGCATTTCGGAACTCTTTGAACAAAGAACTCAAAACAGCTAGGACCACTTACCACAATAGCCTTTTTGATAAGGAATTCTCCAATCGCCCTAAAGAAAAATGGAGGCGCCTTAATCTACTTTTGAATAGAATTACACATCGAAATAACATGGCAAGTTTAGCAGTTGATGGAGCTAACCTGAGTGGGTATCGTTTGGCCGGTGCTTTTAATAAATTTTTTACTACCGTTGGCAGTCGGTATGACAGCCCTGACTTCTCAAAATTTCTGGGTGATAGAATTTCACAATCCCTCTTTTTTGAACCGACAGATGAAAATGAAATGTACTCTATTTTAAAAAAACATGAGAGACACGACAAGCTTAGATTCTTGCGGTCTCCAGAGTCGCCCAATAAAGCATGTCCTGCCTTCAATAGTTCCCTGCTTAACGCATATATATAACACGGCGCTGATTACAGCCCACTTTCCTGCTGATGTGAAACTTGCTAGGGTGGCAGTAATCTTCAAAAGGGGGGAGATAAATAATTTAAGCAATTACAGGCCCATATCGGTCTTACCTTGCTTGTCCAAGGGGCTAGAACGCGCAATTCATAATCGAACTCATAATTTCCTTCTAAATCACTCTATTAGAAATGACTGCCAATACGGGTTTACCAAGAACAAATCAACAGAACATGCATTACTTGATCAAAAAGAATATATATTAGGTAATATTGAATCCCAGGAGCTCACTCTTGGAATCTTCGCAGATTTCAGCAAGGCGTTTGATACCCTCTATCATAACAACCTCCTTGCAAAACTTGAAAATTGCGGTATACGTGGCCATGCCCTGAACCTTTTCAAGTAATATATGTACTCGCGTTCACAATATGTTGTCATCAATAATTGCCGCTCTGATGTCCTACAAATTTCAAATGGAGTGCCACAGGGTAGTCTCTTGGGTCCTATACTTTTTAACGTATATTAAAGACATCACTAATATAAACAACGCGATAAAATTTACTATTTATGCTGATGACACCACTTTGTTCTGTTCCTCCACTGATACTAATCAATTAACCGATTCAGCGAACTTAGTATTGACAGCTCTGAAAGAATGGTCATCCTCAAACTCCTTGACAGCATATCAGGAAAAAACAAAAGCGATAATATTTCATGCTAAGGGCAAGTTGGACCTATCTTTTTCAGTGGCACACAAATTGAATATGTTCAATCATTCACATCACTTGGCGTAGACTTTACCCCTTCGATGTCATGGGATGCTCATATAAACAAGGTCTGCATCAAGGTTTCTAAATTCATAGGTATCGTCTCTCGCCATAAATATATCTTACCTACAAAGACAAAAATTGACCTTTACTATGCATTCTTTTTTTCATACTTAGGATACTGCTATTTGGTATGGGGAAGTACTACAGTGTCCAATTTCCAAAAGCTTTTTATTCAACAGAAGAAAATGCTACGAGTCATTACAGATTCTTGCTATGACGCCCCAACTCGACCCATTCGAATAAAATACAAAATAATTCCAGTTCCTAGGTTCTTTGAGTAGAGGTTTGCCTGTTTTTACAAAAAGCAGACTGCAAGAGATGACCCCTTTTTGTCCCGTATTGTGCAGCTGGTGCCACACAACACGCCATATACCACTAGAAAAGCTGAAATGTTTTCAGTACCCAGATGTAGAACAGACTATGGTTTTGCTATACTGAAATATATACTACCAAGATGTTTGAACTCTTCTCTTTATAACAATATAAACATAATGTCTTTTCGTGCACTTCGTGAAACTTTTATTGATTAGGTTGTATTAGTACTGAAATACATATGTCGACCGTTATTTTTTCTTCCCTTGTCATTGTTTAATATATCTACCCCCCTACCTGCATTATAGCAAAATCTGTTTTGTTCGAGATTTCAATTGTTATTTGTATGCCGCAAGGACTGCCGCTGCTGTCATCGTCGACTTTTTCGGGTGACGAAGCCCGTCAAGCGGTTATTGCGAACCGCTTTTATTTCGTCACCCACGCTTTCTATGAGGCGAAAAGCGAAATAAACATTCATTCATTCATTCATTCATTCATTCATAGTGCGTGGCGAGCGCATCATGGCGCAAGGATACGCATACGCCGTGGCTGGTGCTGGGCGAGCCACAACTTCGGCATAGGTGCGAGGCGCCGCCACAGCGGGGTGCGGCGCGAAGGCGTCAGGATAACTCAGCGGCGCAGCACTGGGGGCAGGTGGACTTAGGGCAGCCTCAGAAAGCGCCATCGGGGCAGCGACAGGAGCTGGAGGATGGCCGGAAGGAAGAGCTTCCGAGACCTGTCGCTGTATTTCATTTCTGAGTTGCGGCGCCAGACAAGATGATGGTTCGGGTAGAGAGGGTAAGAGAGACAGCTGGCGAGCAACCTCCTCGCGGACAAATTTCTTGATTTGGGCGTTGAGACATGAGGGGCCGGGGTCCGCCGCCAGTCCAGCGAGCGCCGTGTCCGCAGGGTGGCGAACCAAAACGCGTTGCTTCCGTAGCTCGTCGAAGCTTTGGCAAAGTTCGTACACCATTGCGATGGTGGTCGGACTCTTAGCCACGAGCATGTTGAAGGCGCTATTATCGATGCCCTTCATTACGTGGCGAATTTTATCATCCTCCGTCATAGATGGGCTGACTCGTTTGCATAAATCGACGATGTCCTCGATGTAACTGGTGAAGCTTTCACCTGTCTCCTGCGCTCACGAATGGAGACGCTCTTCAGCGCAAAGTTTGCAGACGGCAAGAGGGCCGAATACTTCGGCAAACGTAGTTTTGAACGCGGACCAGGTGGTGACGTCCGACTCGCGGTTCCGATACCGTAGGTTGGCGACATCAGTAAGGTAAAATACGATGGTTTCAGAGCGTCGCCCCACTTGTTATGCTGACTCACCCGTTCGTAGGCTGACAAACAATCCTCCACATCTTGGTCGCAGCTCCCACTAAGGATAGCAGGGTCGCGTTGACGTAAGGGGCCGGAACAGGTGACAGGTGGAAGCAGGGTCGGGGGCTGCTGGCTTTGCTCCGCGATGGGAACGGACACCGTGCGACTGCGGAGCTCCAGGGCGACGTCGGGGGTTAGGATCGTGGCACCTCCACCAAGTGAACTGTGGATTTATTAATGGGTCCCGGCGACCAACGCAGGCAGCGGTCAGGTCGTAGCAGGATGGCAGAACCAGCCGAAGGAAGCAGCTCCAGCACGAGACTCGCGCCCGAACCACCAGCGATGATGACGAAGTGCGGCACTGCAGAGTCGTTTTCTTCTTCTTGCACCGCTATTTTTCTTGTTAAGAATACAGCAACACTTCTGAAGTACTCGATCACTTTCAGACATCAAGAGGTATAGTATTATTCCTTGAACGAATAATTACTCATTCAAGAAATCCCCTCTCCAATGGGTTTCACGATTCAAGCACCTTGGTGTCCTGTTGCTTCCAACACGTCATGGTTTGGTTCTAGGGGGTTTAACGTCCCAAAGCGACTCAGGCTGTGAGGGATGCCGTTGTGGAGAGCTCCGGAAATTTCGACCACCCGGTGTTCTTTAACTTGCACTGACATGGCACGGTACACGGGCCTCTAGAAGTTCGCCTCCATCGAAATTCGACCGCCGTGGCAGGGATCGAATCTGCGTCTTTGGGGTCAGCAGCCGAGTGCCATAACCACTGAGCCATTGTGGCGGCTACGTCATGGTTTATCACACTGGCTACACATAGAGTAAAGCCCAAAAAAGAATGTATTACTTGCGTCGCGCTCTATCAGTAGCTCTTGTCAAATAAAGTTACTAATGTTTAAGCCTATGAGTAGTCTAGTGCTTGAATATGCTACAGCCAACATGTTGGACGAGTTGGGTTCTGTATTGTTTGGTTATAGCTCGGTAGATCGGACAAAAGAGGAAGGACACAATGCAGTACTTTTTGTGTCCTTTCTACTTTGTCTCGTCTATCATGCTACAACTACGGAATATTTGCGTATGCCGCTGTAGACTGGACCCACATAAGAAACCTCAAATTAACAAAATTTAGACACTCAAAGGAAGGTTGTTCATATTGTTTTTCACCGGTGCGATTCCTAACTTTTGCCACCGCCTGCCCTTCTTGAAACTATACAGTTTTCCATCGCGGTTGCATAGATTCATTAAAAGTTTTGCATTTCTTTGTTCCTTCGATTGCACGACTTATTGATGACGAATATGGACGTGGTTCGTGCTAAGCCTTTATAACAAGCAGCAATCAGGAACATGACGCACAGAACCCGAGGTCGAGAGCCTAGCAAAATCGTCTCTCGGCGGTTGTATATCCGAGAAGCGCGAGGGCTGCGTCTCGCGGCACTGACCACTCATCGTCGTCTGCTACGAAACACAAGTACGTGCTTTCGCACCAATTTGAATGTAGTAAACATTCTCTCCTATTTCATTCTTTTATCTACACTCTAATGTATTCAATACAGTTTCTTTGAATCCGCCTCTTTCTTAGAAGAAGTCGCTAGTGACATGTGTGGAGATGTCGCTCACTAACTGAATTTTCCTTTCCTTTCACTGAAGCGGCCGGACTTGTGTCGACTGGTCAGTGGCAGTTTGCACCTGCAGTGACCGCAAGACGACAACTGATTGCTTCTGCCCCTTCGGTCAGCGATGCTGTCACCGGCCTTGATCGGCCAGCTGAGCAGCATCGAATTAGGAGGTAGCAGCAACAGCTTGTTTGTGCGTCCTACCGTTCAGCACGACCGGGATGTGAGCGCTGAAGCAAACGTCACAAGCGCAAGCGGAAAGTGTAGAATAAGCGCACTGATCAGAGCCACTAATAATAATACTAACGCATACTCCCCCCCCCCCCACTCACGTGCCCGCATTAATTGCATTGATTGTATGCCTCCCCCCTCCTTTTTTTTGCCGAGGAAAGTAATCTCACCACCACAGAATTTTCTGCACAGAAATTGAACGACGCCGTCATATATTTTCCTCGAATGCGTTACAGGCAGCAAAAAAACATGAAGCTTGGAAAGAGATCGGTGTTTTGATACAGGATGCAAACAACGTGTTATGTGTGCGTAAACATGCTCTCTTTCGTGGAATTGAGATGATTGCTGCGAGTAGTGTTCCCTGTTGGACGAACAACGATAGAGTTTCCCGCGAGTTGGTTAGTCTCAGACCTCACTTTACGTAGTTGATTGACGCGTCTGTATCCGTGGCCTGCTCACACGCAGAAGTAGAGGTGCAGCGTGTTGCTTGGTGGGTCGCACATTCGGCAGCGTCATTCGATGTGCGCGCTCCGCTGAGGTAATAAAACGCTTCCGTACCCGGCTACTGCACGCGAGCGCAAACGCGGGCGCATCCTCCACCACCTGCTCCTTCTTGTTACACTGGACCTTACGGGGCTTCCCAATCTGTATGACACAGCAGCACGGTCACTATCTCTTCGCTCACCTCATCACGTACATCCATGGCTGATTGAAGCATGATGTCATTCAACCCACAGCGCTGGCAACGGCAGAGCAGGCACCAAGGGTAGAGGGCGCGAGAGTGGTGCCTCTCCTAGAAAACCTCTTTCTTAATGGGAGGTTTCGGACAAAGATTCGCAAATTGTACTCGCCTCTGTGCACATTTCATGTCACTCGGCGCCGGTGGCGAGACAAGCAGACCAAGTCGCGCTATATCCGCGATACGCCACTGTAATGTGCTATCGGCGTCGGCCCACCAAAGCGGCTGGCAGGCATGGGCAGTATCGAAGATAGATGATGTATCTTCGATGCTATCTTTAAATTCATTTTATGGATCTGTTGGGCCTGTATTTATATGTATCTGTAAAATTAAGTATCGGAGTATTTGTATCGAAAGTAAATTTATTGAGTATTGCGTTTTTTAACGATACTCAATGCTCAAAAATACCGTGATCCGAAAGGGAACATCTCTACTGCACGAAACTAAACATCTACCCCAGTGCCTCAGGGCTGATACTGATGGGGGTGTCTGCTCTTCCAGTGCCAGATTTTTCGTTTCCTTTTCAAGCGCTTTCGTAATTCCATCTTTCAGCTCCTCTGCGATCACCTCTGAGATTGTGTATACAGTTCGTGAATCCACGCCTGGCTCATTGCCTTATGGCACATACGAGAAGGATAAGAGGTGCAAAGCAAATACTTTATTTTCATCTATTAAAGTTATCCGGAAAGCCGCGGGAAGTGATGGAGGGCAGGGGCAAAAAGTTTCAATGTAAGAAGAAAAACTTGAAGGAATATTAAAAGCCTATTACTATGGTTGTGGTATAAAGGCTCTCAGTGATCTAAAAATATGTCGCATTTTACGTAGTTGCGTAGTCAGAATTACAAAAGAATCAAAATCGCAGTAGATTGGTGTGTGGAAAACAATGAACACGGAATTTGAATAGAATCATAATTCGAATACAAACAGAACTAAAATAGATTGGCGAGTGAAAGAAGAATCATATCTCATTTCCACAGAAAGAATCGAATTGATCATCGATAATTTTTTTACGCATGTTCACATGTTTTTATTGAATGTGCTTAGAGATTGGGTGGGGTTTCATTTATATTGAAAGTGCGACATGAGTCTGTCCTAGCCAGGAAAGTAGCTGAGGTGTATGAATACTGTTAAGACATAAGGACTCAGTCTCAACTTTCACATAACTTTTTTTGCTTGTTCACTAAAGTCGCTGCTGAAGAATAGTGTTGTGTGGTACACGGTACTAGCACTAGCAGTCCTACCTGATGCTAGAGCAGGGCGTTGCTACCATGATGACGTGGTCTCCGCAGCGTGTATGCAGGAAGAACTGTGACAATCTGACATAACAGGGATAGCCTTTCAAGTGTAATTTATTGCTTAAATGGCAGCCATATGTAATTTGGCTGCGCTGTTTGCTTTTAAAAGGTGCCATTCTTGTAGTATTTATAGCCATACTTCTGTGATCAATACCCCTCTTGCTCGTAAGTGTTTTAAATTGCTTGGTGTATACCATTTACGAAACGCAATGTAAAGACCTGTATATTTTTCAGTTATGCTTGCTCAGGCATATCAATTCTTCACAGCGTTGCACTATTACGTTTCTGAGTGTGTTTTGCAAACAAATGCCAGCGTGTCAGTAGCCAGAGATGCACAATACCTGCTGGAAGTTTTCCCAACGCCAGAGGTAACCCTGCCATCAAAATCGCCCAAATGTTTTAAGGACATTCTGCTACATTGTCAGGTGGTGGAAAATATTGTGACTTTATTTTATTCTTTCATTGTGTGCATCCGTGGCGTCCCATATGATCTGCAAATGGCGCTGCGCAAAACGACACGTCGGATAATTACCGATTCGGTAGGCACTGCGGATGTCATGTTCGCATTACTACTTTGAGCTTTTTAGATTATTGTCCGTATACAATGTATGCGCCTTGTGCAGCGCAGTTTAGGGTGTCTGATTGCTTGAAATTCGGATGTAAATCAAACAAAATATTAGAACATCGATTCAGGGCACCGTTGGTGCCTCGCTGTTGTCGCTGTCGCTCAAAAGCATCGTTAATTATTTTTCAGTTATATTTTAGAGGTAGAACATCCTCCTCTCGTGCAAGAAGACCGGGGTTCGAATCCCGGTGCCGTGCAATTCTCCACCGGAGTAAAAAAATAGGAAATGCCTGCGTGTCGATGGAATTGCATAACCAGGCGTCGGGTGCGGCCTGATCTCGGTTGCTAGAGCCCACAACGCACTCCCTCACCAGAGCAGGATTCGGCCACGCTGATGTAGTACTTGGCCCCAACCTTCTATGAACACACCAATTAACCGTCGCCCCTCAGTCCCCAGCAGCTGCGGAGCAACTGACCAAGGCGGCGGTCAGACCAGTGACGCAGCGGAGGGTGCTAAGAATCTCTGGCTCCGGACAGGGCGCCATTGGAAAGTGAACCTGGCAACGTTTAATTATAAAACCTTAATCAGTGAGGCTAGATTAGCAGTGCTGTTCGAGGAACTAGCAGGCATTGAATGGGATGCCTTAGATATCAGTGAGGTTAAGAAGACAGATGAGGAGTATACAAAACTAGAGGGCGGGAACGTACTGTGCTATTGTGTATTGGAGGAGAGACTAGAACTAGGTGTGGGATTCCTGATCAATCAGGATACAGCTGGCAACGTAGTTCTACAGTATTAATGAGAGGGTAGCAGCTATCGTAATTAGACTTATTACCGACTTATTAGACTTTTATCGTAATTAGAAGGTGGTGCAGGCCTACGCGCCTACATCAGGGCGACTTCGATGCGAAGGTAGGCAAGAAGCAGGCCGGAGATCAGGCGGTAGGCGACTATGGCATAGGCTCCAAGAATAGGATAGGAGGGAGAGGAGAGTTATTATTAGAGTTCGCAGAGAGAAAAAATTCACGGATTATGAATACTTCTTTCCGGAAACGAATGAACAGGCTGACTATCGTGCTCTGTTTTTCACCTGCCCCTGGCCTGGTCCAGGGCCTTGCCCGCCCCTGGATTTACACTCCATCGCGTCAGGAAGACATCCGCACCACGAGGACACCATTCGCATCACGGCCCGCTGTCGAGCTGGCGCTCCAAGCGCCTCCAAAAATCTGCTGCGGCGCGGCGCCTCACTAACCCTAACGCGCCGCGCCTGCACCTCTGGCATGCAGCGTCTCAACAAGCCCCTGAAGCCGAGACCCACCCATACCTCGCCGGTGTCAACTTCTTCCGACGCGGCCGCCGCGGGGCCTACTCCAACCACGCTTACAGCCATGTCTCAACCGGCTGCGTTCAACACCGGCCACACCACCGCGACCATTCCCGTCGCGTTCACCGACGCTGGGAGCTCCGAATCGACAGCCGCAACGCAGCCGGCAGCGTTCGTCACCGCCGCGGCGTCCACTGCTGGCCAACTCCACGCATTAAGGGAAGCCAAGAGCTTCGGGCCCACAGACGCATCGCAGTCGACTGCGTTCGTCGCCGCCGCCAGTGCCAGAAAGCTTAAAGCTCGAATTGCCGAGCTTACCCAGAAAGCGGCAGAGTACGCGGCCCAACTCGCCGACTCCAACTGGGTAGATAGATGCAACACGGCCGCGCGACAAATGTCCAGCCGAAACACGTGGCGTCTCTTTCGAGCCCTAATCGACCCAACCCAAACACGATCCGAAACACAAAAACATTTGCAGCGAGCACTGCACGCTTTTCCTGGCAACACGACTCAACTGGCACAGAAACTTCGGGACCAGTATCTGTGTACAGCCCAAGACCCCCGTGGATCTGCGTACTCTTATGCAGGCAGAGAGAACACGGAGCTGGATCAACCTTTCCAGCTCCATGATCTGCGGGCGGCTCTCGCCAAAATGAAACGGGGCACTGCGCCAGGACGGGATAAGGTCACCGTCAAGCTTTTGACGAACCTGCCCGACTTGGCATACCAGTCCCTCCTGGAATACGTAAATGCGATTTGGCGCGGGGACACCCCCCTGCCAATCGAATGGAAAACGGCTTTGGTCACATTTATTCCTAAAGCTGGCAAACCAATTGACACAGATAACCTCCGCCCCATCTCTCTCACCTCATGCGTGGGCAAACTAATGGAGACGATGGTGCGGGATCGGTTATCTACATATCTTGAACACAAACAAGTCTTTGCGAGCACCATGTTCGGATTCCGCCCACACAGATCCGCACAGGATGTCCTCCTGCAACTCAATCGGGAAGTCCTTGACCCCCTCGAATGTCCCCATAATGACCGGGTAGTACTCGCCTTGGATCTTAAAGGGGCATTTGACAATGTAACACATGAGATCATACTCACTAACCTAAGTCACACCGACTGCGGCCTCAACACATTCCAATACATAAGCCAATTTTTAATGGATCGTCAATCCTACATTCGAATTCAAGATAGAGACCATGGTCCTTACCTACTCGGCACGCGGGGAACCCCTCAAGGCGCGGTACTTTCCCCGCTGCTCTTCAATCTGGCCATGATGCACCTGCCGGCCCAGCTGAGTGGTGTCGCCGGCGTGCAGCACGCCCTGTACGCTGATGACATCACTCTGTGGGCCACGCAGGGCAGCACAGGAGACATTGAAACCAGCCTGCAAACAGCGGCGACGATAGTAGACCGCTACGCCCGCCGCTGCGGTCTTCAATGTTCCCCTCAAAAATCGGAATTTGTGCACCTCCGCCCCTCACAGAAGTGCACAACTAAAATATCTCTCTCTCTTGAGAGTGGTCCCATACGCGAAAGTGATGAGATACGGGTACTCGGACTCTACATCCACAAACACAGGCGGCCAGACACTACATTGGCCAAACTCCGTAAGGTGGGGGACCAGGTGGGCCGCATGGTCCGCCGGGTTTCCAACAAACGCGGAGGGTTACGAAGTAAGGATGCCTTGCGGCTGGCAAACGCCTTCGTAACTAGTCGAATTCTCTATTCGACTCCTTATCTCCACCTACGGAAACAAGAGGAGGACGCCCTTGAGGTCATCCTTCGCAAAATTGTTAAACGTGCCCTTGACCTCCCTATCACTACTTCAAACAGCCGGCTTATGGCTCTTGGGGTGGTGAATACTTTCCGGGAGCTCCGGGAGGCGCACCTTACAAACCAGTACACGCGCTTGTCGCTAACGGAGTCGGGTCGCCGCCTTCTTGCTCGACTCCATATCCAACACACCCCTCCAATGGAAGACAGGTTTCGCATCCCGGAACTGTGGAGACGTGCCCTCCACGTGCGGCCTCTTCCAGCAAACATGTCACATGAAGACCATAATGGTCGGCGCCTGGCACGAGCGCAAGCGCTAGCCCGATATTATGGCAACAAAACAGGTGTATACTACGTGGACGCTTCCGGCCCTCACCACGGGGGATGGTACACGGCCGCGGTAGTTCACAACAGCAACACAGTTAACGGCCTAACTTTTAGAGCTCGCAGTGCAACACAAGCAGAAGAGGTCGCGATTGCTCTCGCGGCCTCACATTCCAATTCAAAATACATAATCACCGACTCGCGAGGGGCCTGTCGGAACGTCGAACAAGGCTGCACTCCCTTCCTAGCCTATCGAATATATCAAAATTGCATACGGGATACGGACCCCGCACACCGTTACCTCATATGGGCCCCTGCTCATCAGGGGTTGGCAGGAAACGAGGCAGCAGACGCAGCCGCCCGCGCGCTCTCTCACCGGGCTGTTTTCTCCTCCCCATCCGATCAGGAACCCGATTTTAATCCGGTCTATACATTCAAAGATATTACAACATATTATCAAAATTGTCATCGCCTTTACCCTAGCCCATGTAAAGGCCTGAAGAAGGCGGATGAGCGGCTCCTTCTCCGCCTTCTCACCAATACTTTGCTGTGCCCGGCAGCGCTACAACATTTTGACCCCTCCTTTAGCGGCAGCTGCCCACACTGTAGTGCAGTGTCTTCTGACACTTATCACATGGTGTGGGCCTGCCCCTCCAACCCCGCTATTCGCCCCATCCCCAACCCAACCCGGGAGGACTGGGAGGCGACCCTGCTCGGCTGCCACGACTTACAGGCCCAACAAGCCTTAGTCGGGCGCGCCCGGGCGGCGGCAACCGCCACTGGGGTCCCATACTAGGGACCTCCACCTAGTGTTTGTAAGGATCGGTCCCTTACGGGCTGATCCAAACATACCTCCAGTTCATTCGAAATAAATGTTTTCACCACCCCCGCCGCACCTACTCGGACCACACTTCCCGCTGACAGCAAGTCCAACACCTTGGTACCTGCGTCGCAGATTGCGGCTCAGGCTGACGACACAGCAGACATGGACCTTACGGCGCCCCGGTCGACAGCCATCTCATTCCGGCCCCTGAGGTCGGCTGGACCACCATCGGTGCCTGCCGTAAGCCTGCCTCCGCCACCCGGCCCCGCACCGAGCTCATCACAGTTGGCATCCAGCTTCCCCCTGGCACCCTCAACCCCAAGATACCGCTCTACGACGTCCTCGCCGCAGTCGTCTCCGCTGCACAACTGTCCTCCGAGAGCAGTGCGGAGATTACCCTTCAGGCCGAGCCAGCCCAAAGCCTCGTCTTTTTAAAAACTCATTCCCCTCTCACCGCCCACCTCCTGCTTTCTATCACGCATCTTCAGCTTCACGGTAAGCCTATCACCATTAAAACATATGCCCCTAATCCTCCCATCTCCTGCCTCGGCGTCATCCATAACGTCGGTGGCCAGTTCACCCCTGATGACCTCATGCATGATATCGAATCATTCAAAACCGATATTCTTGCTGCTCGTATGATGGGCACCACTCAGTCGGTGCTCATAACTTTCGCTGGAACCGTAATCCCCCACTTTGTGTATTTCAAACGCGTTGCCTTCCGGTGCCGTCCCCATAAGCCTAAGCCTCCCACCTGCACCCGTTGTCTCGCTCTTGGACACCGCGCCCACCAGTGTCCACAGCACAGCGTTCCGGCAAAGTGCCGTCGCTGTGCTGGTCCTCTACCCGCCGACCCTTCCGCTCATGTATGTGCCCAGCCCTGGTGCGTTCATTGCCAGGTAAACACCCACTTCTCCCTCGACCCCACTTGCCCCTTTCTCCTCGGTAAACAACGCGAGTGTGCCAAAGCTGCGTACCTACGACGCCTAGCTTTGCGCCGGGCCACGCAACCCACCCCCTCCTCCTCCTCTGAACCTCCGTCAGCTCCGGTCACGTCACCACCAGGCTCCTACGCCGCCAAAGTTAAAGGCTCCTCGGTTCCAGCGTCCCTTTCCAGCGTCTCTTCCACTGCACCACCCTCTCCATCCCTGACTGACGAGAGCCGCTCCTTCGACCTCCGGCTCGCTATGCTGGAACGCCAGCAGCGAGAGCAACAGCGAATTTCCCACGACCTACAACAACAGATCCACGCCTTGACCCAAACCCTCCAGACAACCACCTCCTCTCTTACCTCCCAGCTTACCAAGCTAAATGAGCACCTTGCCACACTCACCACTCCCTCCTCCACCGCCCAGGTCGCCCCTTTGGCTGATCTTCTCGAGACCACCACACAGGCACACCACACTCGCTTGGTTCAGCTAGAGACATCGGTTCTGCAGATTCTTACCACCCTCCAAGCACAATCCAAACAATTAGAATCCTTCACTTCTACGCTCCAATCACTGCATGAGTCACTGCCCCCGGCCAAAAAGAAGGAACGCGTACCCTCACGAAGTTCTACCTCTGCACTATCATAATGGCTTTTGGCGAGGACCTCGAGATTGTGCAGTGGAACTGCCGAAATCTGTGCCATAATAAGACCCCCCTCCACCAGTATCTACTCGCCCGCCCCTCCCTGCCCCATTTTCTCCTTCTCCAGGAGACCCGAACGGCCCACACTGTCCCAGGCTACCGCGCCTACCATGCCGCTACGGCCACACCACTTGCGTCTATTTATGTACGTAGCGACGTGCTCGTGGAGCCACTTGATATCCCCTCCGTCCTTCTTAAATATTTAGTTGGTGTGGTCTATTACCACCCTTCTTCCCGCGTCTCACTCGCCCTTTTGTCTTTCTACAACCCCCCTGTTACCTCCTCTTTATTTTCTGCCCTGGGCAAGTTCCTTCACTCTCTTCCTTCTAACTCCCATCTCCTCTTTGGTGGTGACTTTAATGCCCCTCACACACTCTGGGGCTACCCTCAAACCCTCAAACCCGGTCGCCTCCTCCACTGTCTGGCCCAGGAACGCCACCTCACCCTTCTCAATACTCCTGGCTCCCCTACTCGAGCGGGCACTGCCTCACAGCGTCCCACGACACCCGATCTCACTTTCTCTCGGGGTTCACTTTCATTTCACTGGCAAGTGACAGCCGAAACTCTTCTCAGTGAGCACTATCTTGTCCACATTTCCACCTCTCTTTCCCACATCCCTCGAAGTCATCCGGTCACTCATACTGACTGGCACGCCTTCCGCGCTAATCTCTCCTCTGACTCCTTTCAATCCTACGACGACTGGACGTCGCGCATCACTGCAGCGCTCACGTCCAGTAGCCGTCGTGTTCGCTCTTGTCACCCAGTCCCAGACCCAGATCCTCACCTACTCCGTTTATGGCGTCGCCGTAAACGTCTTCAACGCTCCTTCCGCTGCCAACCCCACAATGCCCAACTTTCTTCCCGGATCACTGCTCTGCGGGCCGAGATCGTCGCCCACTGCGCCTCACTCGAGCACTCTCGTTGGAGTGCTCTTTGTGACCGTCTTGACTCTGCATTGCACTCGCGATCCACATGGTCTCTGTTCAAATCCCTCCTTGGCACTAAGCCTGCCCTTGCTCCCACTCTAGCTAAAGCCCTCACTCAAGGAACTCCCTCCGATGTTTTTGATCAGCTCGCCTCTCTATATCTCCCGCCCCCTCTGGCACCCTCCTACCCGGTGTACTGCGGTGGACCTAACCCCGATCTGGACCAATCCTTCACTCTCCGGGAGCTCGAATCGTCTCTGGCTGCTAATGCTACACGCTCGGCTCCCGGTGAGGATGCCATTACATACACCACACTTCGCAACCTTCCTGACTGCGCCAAAGAATTCCTCCTTAAAACCTACAATGATGCATGGGACAGCGGCTGCCTGCCCAGCTCCTGGACCTCCTCCCTCATTTCTATGATTCCAAAGCCGGGCAAGCCTCCCTCTCTCTCTAACCTCCGCCCAATCTCCCTGACATCATGTGTTGGTAAGACCCTTGAGCGAATGGCCCTGACTCGCCTCTCTAATTTTCTCGAGACGAGGGAGTTCTTCCCTCATTCTCTCATCGGCTTCCGACGCCACGTCTGTGCACAGGACATGTTTCTAGTTCTCCAGCACACGTTTCTGTCACCTACCCCCACTCAAATTCACGCACTTGTGACCGTCGATGTTCGCAAGGCCTTCGACGGTGTTTGCCACGACCACATCCTTTCCCAACTCTCCTCCCTAGACTGTGGCTCCCGCATGTACTGTTATATCCGCTCATTCCTCTCTAAACGTGTCGCTCGCTTTCGAGTCGACACCTATCTGTCCGACCCCCACAACCTCACCCGAGGCACTCCTCAAGGTGCTGTTCTCTCTCCTACCCTTTTCAATCTTGCTATGGCCCCTCTCGCCTCCCAGCTAGCTGAAATTCCCGACCTGCATCATATATTTTACGCCGATGACATCACTCTCTGGTGTTCGTCTGGCTCTCCCGGTCACGTACAGGACACCCTGCAACGTGGCCTAGATCTCATCGACTCCTTTCTCACCACTGCTGGCCTCTCTCCTGGTCCTGAAAAATCCGAGCTCCTTCTCCTCAACCATTCCTCATACCAGCGCTCACACAACCAATTCGTCTCTCGCCATCTTTCTGGCTCTCCCATTCCTGTCGTCACGCAGTGCAAAGTTCTTGGCTTTCCTTTGCATGCAGCCAAGAACGTGCAAGCCCTCCACCGTGCTGTCACCACCTGCCACTCCGTAACTCATCTCTTGCGGCGCGTGGTCACTCGGCGCTCAGGTCTCCACGAGGCTCATGCGTGCCGAGTTGCCCACGCGCTGGCCCTCAACAAGGTCTTGTACTTTGCACCCTACGTTTCCTTCAATCAGACTCAACTTAACGCTCTTGAGACTGCCCTTGTGGGCCTCTACAAGGCAGCTCTCAACCTCCCTATCACTACCTCTACTGCAAAGATCTTTGCAACAGGCCCCTTTCATCCTCTCCGTTCTCTGCTCTCTCTCCATCATGACTCGCAGATTGCCCGGCTTTCCCTTACCCGTAAGGGTCAGTGGTTACTGACTCAAGCGGGTATCTCGCCCATTCCCTGCGCCCCGTTTACCTCTCCTATTCCCACCCCGGCTCCCAATCTTCGGATCCTCCCCCTTCCGTCCAACATGTCCCCCGTTCTGCACGCCGGCCGTCGTCATGCGGCCGCACAGCACCATTCCCCTCTCTTTGATACCCAGGGTGTAGCTTACACGAATGCCTCCTTCGTGGCTCCTCGAGGTTCCTGCGGCTACGCCCTGTACCACCCCCACCTCCCCGCTCCTGAAACTCACACCAGCGGGCCGTTTCTACGCCCTCCGGATGCATTGTCCCTCGAGGTCCTCGCTATTGCGCATGCCCTCCAGTCATTTGCCCTCCTTCCCTCTCTTCAAGAGTACACAGTCTATTCAGACTCACAAGCCGCTATACACCACATACAGAAACGCACCCTAACCCCTTCTCTTCAACAGGAGGTCGAACGAGCGGTCTCCGCTTTGCAGCCTTCCATCGTTTTCCTCCGCTGGGTCCCTGGGCATTCAGGGATTGACGGCAATGAGCTGGCTCATCAGCTCGCCCGTGACACACTTTTCCGGGCACCGTTGATCCCCTGGCCCAAGCCCTCGGAGGACGGTGGGAGACTCACCCTTCGCCGCACCATAAAAGAGGTCTACCTCGAGCTCCGCCTCGACAAGCGCCTTTACCCTCCCCCTCATCCATCACTCACAGTGCCGGAGGCTCGCCTTCTTCGGCACGTTCAAATGAATGCAATCATCACCCCGTCTCGCCTCTTTCTCTATCGCTAACGATCGGACCCTTCCTGTCCAAACTGCCCCTGTATCTATGCGGACCTTGCCCATTGCCTCTTCTATTGCCCGGCTGCTCAGCAGTCGGGTTCCTACCCCCCACCTTCTTTATCCATCACCACCTGGCTCGACTGGCTTGGCGCTGAAGGGGAGGAAGAACAGCGACTTCTGGTCACCCAGGCGGTCGATATGCTCGGCCTGTAAATTTTGGACGAATAAACGTCTTCTACTACTACTACTACGGAGTGCGCACTAGCAGTAGGCGGTAGGATGGTTCGACGGTATACCGGCAAACTATCTCAGGAGACGAAAGATGTGATCAAGAATGCCAAAGCATGCAAGCGTCTAACCGTCAAGATTGGTTTGGTATTGTTTATTGGGGTTTAACGTCCCAAAGCGACTCAGGCTATGAGGTACGCCGTAGTGAAGGGCTCCGGAAATTTCGACCACATGGGGTTCTTTAACGTGCACATATATCGCACAGTACACGGGCTTCTAGAATTTTGCCTTCATCGAAATTCGGCCGCCGCGGCAGGGATCGAACCCGCGTCTTTCGGGTCAGCAGCCGAGCGCCGTAACCCCTTAGCCACCGTGGCCGTCTAGCCCTAAAGAGAGAATAGAAGTGGCAGAGGTATAGAAGTTAATAAATAAGCGCAAGGTAGCCGCCCTATAGGGATGTTTGATACGAAGAGTATCGAGCATGCTTTAATGAAAGACGGTAGCCTAATGCAGTTAAGAAGAAACTAGGCATAGATAAAAACCACACGTATGCGCTAAGAGTCGAGCATCGAGCAGTCGAGCATTCTAAACACATTTTTAGAATAGCCAATGTAATCAGAACGTTAATGGGAGAGGCAGTAGAGCACAGCAATCGGACATCGTCAGTAACGAAAGAGGACGTAAAGAAAGACTAATGAGGAAGAGGAGGAGGAGGTAGAAGAGGAAATGCAGGGAGATTAACCTGAATAATAGTCGGTTTGCTACCCTACACGGCGGGAAGGGGGTGAGGGGATAAAAAAATGAAAGAAAAAGGGGAGTAGCAGAAAATTGAAGACACTCTAAAAAGTCAGCGTTCGGTGAAGTGACAACTTATCGTGCAGGCCAGAAGTCCGCAAGGAGGCCTTTGAGGCCTTCCCCGCCGACGATCGCCGCGGCCAGTGGCCGACAATCTTCATTTCAGTCAGTGGGCGGGGATCTAGGTGCTCCAGCGCAAGGCTGAGGGATTGCCTTTCGGTGCTGTAGGCAGGGCAGTCACAAAGAATGTGGGTTATAGTTTCATCATACCCGCAAATGGCATATGCAGGGCTATTAAGGCGGAAGCCTTTAATGTCTCATCGTTGTAAGCAGCAGTTGTCGACAGAAATGTCACGCTTTTCAATTGGTCGAAACGGTCGTGACGTCACAGAGCGCGAATTTCAAACGGGGCCAATTGTACTTCGGCTAGAAACCATGCAACCAATTGAAGGGATCGTATAGTGATACTCCGAGTAAGTGGGACTGAGCTTAGTTAATCGCTTAATTACCCAATTAGACTAATTAACTTTTCTAGTCAGGCCATATAAATAAATAAAACCGAGTAGGAAATTGGTCGAGCTCGGGAATCGAACCCCGGTCTTCGGAGTGCGAGACGAGCATGCTATCCACTCCGCCATGCCAGCTCTTTCTCTTTATTGCATGGAAGAACTTCCGTAGAAAGAAGGAAAAACTTCAATGAGGCTGGTTCGCGTCTCAAGTTACCGGGCTGCTTAATAGGAGCCCGCCATAGCCCTAACTCAACACTGCATCCACATCAAAACATCAAAATTCAGGGAGGCACACACATGCATCTAGGCACGCCAGCCAGCTTGGAGGTTCTTCGCGTGCAGCATATACACTCCTCACCAAAGCGCACTGTTCACGAAACACAGATTTGGACGATCTTGGTGGCTCGGCATGTCTGTCCATCATACGGCTTTTCCAAAGACTGAATAGTCCCATCAACACAAACAGATCATAAGGCACAACAGAGTTTTTGCCAACAGGCAAAAATCTAATAGTGTATGGTGTAATTTCAATGTCCTTCTTAAGAGTTCGTTGTAGTATGTCCCAAAAGAACATGGCATCACAGCACAGAATGAAGCAATGATCAATTGTCTCAGGCACGTTACACAGACGGCAATTCACATTCCAGGGTACAAACATCCCCTTGTCGTTAAGAAATGTCTTGACAGGCAGCGTCGCTGAGTGTAGTTTGTAAAAGAACGTTTTAGCGGCTGCCTGAATGCACATCCGCCTAACACGCTTTAGAACACTGATGTCCAAAGACCCCAGATAAGGCTACCGATACAATGGTGTAGGGAACAAAGACTCAGTGAAAGCCTGGGTCATCTGTTTTCGCGAGAGGCTATACAGGTAATCTAAAGAGAAGCGCACAGTGAGGAAATTGAAAGTGTCAGCAACCTCCTTAAGGAATCTCCTCACGAGCCTGCACAGTCGATGCGAATAAGTAAGGCAAATGAAAACTAAGCCGCCTAATGAGCACAGCTACCAGAAACGGGTGGTTTGCTGATTTGAAAAAGAAAAAAACGGGAAACAAGTTGATGCACGAACAGGTGAACAAGATCAGAAGAGCAGTTGATAGTCAGTGCCTGTGTACGTCCTTCCTTGTTTCTTGTGTCCCGTCCTTTGCGCTGCTCCACCACGATGAACAAGGCCCACTCCACCACCCTCTAAGGGAAGGAACAAGTTGTCACGCCTCATGGGCTCCCACTGAGAGCGCCACACGAATGGTGCAAATATTCTGTGTATTGCTTGCACCTTCCTCCTCGCGCAATGCAGGACTTGAAGGACATACGCCAGCTTTGCAAACAAAAATATGTTACAGACCTGTGCCCTCGCAAACACTGAGAGTTCCCTACCCATCCAAGCCTGTGTTTGCCGCTATAGAGTTACAATTTGTGAATCCCAGTAGGTTGTACTGTTGCGAACTTGGTGCAGCGGAACGCCTAGGCACTCAAGAGGGCTACAGTGCCAGCATATGCCACCGAACTGGCTTGGCCTAGTTCCCCAATAACCAAATCAAAAGCCTTTGGATTACTCTAAATTAAGAGCCGCGCCTGATACATCGCAGAACTGTTTAGTGAAGTTTAGAGCCTCAAGTACGCTCTTTTTGTCAGAACAAAAGAGGGCGACATCATCAGCGTAGGCTAAAACTTTAACTTCACATTGAGCCAGAGAGAAACCGCGGATAGCTGCGCTGTTAATTATACTGAGACAGAGGGGTTCCAGATATAGGGCAAACAACAATGGAGACAGTGGACATCCTTGACGAACAGATGCTTCTAGTGGTATTGGTTTGTTAGCTCCTGATTAACAATAACCCTTGTATAGGAGCTCTTATAACACAGCCTTAAGCCTTTGAGCAAGACGTCACCAATATTTGCATACTCCAAGACCGCGAACAAGAAATCGTGGCGAACTTTATCAAACGCTTTCGCCAAGTCAATTTGAATCAGAGCTACCTGGCCTGCCTCATCTGATACTGTCTCCAATACTGAACGTGCAATATGGATATGTGTTTGAATACTGCGGCCTCTAATACCACAGACCTGATGCGAACCTATCAAGTCCATAATGACGAGCTGCAGACGACTGGAAAGAACCTTGACAAAAATTTTGTAATCATCATTGCAGAGGGAAATTGGACGATATCCCTCAACAGTTTTCAACCGATTAGTATCTTTGCTTTTGGGAATTAATATTGTGTGCCCAGAATAGAAAGTGGGAGGCAGGACACCCACATCATAAGATGCTTGGAAAACTTCCATCAAAACAGGCACTAGGCAAGGAGAAAATGTTTTATAGTATTCGCTAGTAATACCATCTGGCCCAGGAGATTTCTGGCTCTGCAGGGCAGAAATGGCTGATTGAATTTCATCCAAAGTGACAGGCCCCTTCACTATAGCACACTTCTCATCGTCAAGTCGAGGGAAGTTTCCGAGTAAGGAACTGTAATCGAAACCCTGATTCGGAAGTTCGCAACTGCCAAACAACTTCCGATAATAGTCAAAGAAAGCAGCAAGAATACCAGGCGCATCGCTGTATGTGCAATCACCATACTGAATTTCCAATATTTCCTTCGCCAGAGCATTCTCTCTTTCATCACTCAGGGCCCGACGAGAAGGTTGCTCGTCAAGAAACCTTCGGGACCTAGATCTAATCAAGGCCCCCTTATATCTTTCTGTCGCAAATTGTTGAAGCTCTGCTTTTACGTTATTAATCTCTTCGAGATAGGCACCCGGACAAACCCTCTCTAGCTCATGTAGCTTCGTTAGGGTGCGCCCAAGCTCACGAAGGTGATGTCTCTTCAGGAAAGCAATTCTTGCTGAGGCCTCAATTGCTAAGTTTTTGATCTCCTGTTTAAACAAGTCCCACTTTTTAAAAACGGACAGATCACGGCGTGACCATACGTCTTTCAAACAAGTAGGAACAGCACGCTGAAAGGTTTCGTCTGAGAGCAGACAGTTATTCATCTTCCACAACTCCCATCGAGGGTGAAGTACATGCAGAGTGTGCCTCCCTATCTGAAGAGACACTATACAGTGGTCACTGAAGAAGATGGGCCGCACCCAGTAGCCAAACACACTTGGTAACGCGTCTACAGAAACGTAAATTCTGTCAAGGCGAGCATTAGAGGAAAACTGAAAATTAGGGGCGTGCGAATATTCGAAATTTTCGAATATGCTTTGAATATTATATTTTTAGTATTCGTATTCGATTCGAGATCCAAGTATTCGTGTTCTTTCGAATATTCGACCCGACTCGAATATCCGTATCTAGCCGAATATTCATTGTGAGCACCGGCGTTCATTTCGGTCCGCAAGCCCTATCGACAGAGACATAACAACATGGCGGCGCCCAGAGCAATGCGCATGGGTGAATGGAAATTTTTCCTTCGAATTTTTCCTTCGAGGAAAGCAAATTTTTCCTTGCAAAAAAGTTCACCAGCGCAGTCAGCTACGGCATGGCCCTTGGAGGAAGGAAAATTTTTCCTTCCTCCAAGGGCCATGCCGTAGCTGACTGCGCTGGTGAGCTTTTTTGTGGCTACACCTGCGAAGCTGGTATAGTCAGAGCTGTGCACGAAGTACCTCGCGATACGTGCCAGGTCAGTGCCAAGTGAGAGGGCATTTTCTGTGGCGGGAGAAGTCGTTTCAGCTAGAAGGGAACGACTTCTGCCTGACCATGTGAAGCAGCTGGCTTTCCTTCTCGACAACCTTTTATGTTCATCTCAGCAACGCGCTTTTGTGCTGATGGCAAGCTAGCCTTGATCAATGCTGTGTACTAGCCATCCTCTCTGATACTTCCACTCTTCTAAGAATAATTTTCGAGACTTTCATACTTTTTGTGCAGCCACACACACCTTTTGTGTTCATTTAATCATCGATAGTTGAACTGTGATGTTCTTGGGTGCTCAAATAACTTTTGTAGTGGTTAAATGCGTCTGTCCTTCATTATTCGATATTCGATTCGATATTCGGAACTAAATATTCGTATTCGATTCGTATTCGAAAAATTTGATATTCGCACACCCCTACTGAAAATAAGTGAAATGTATACTGTCGCCTTTTTCCTGTCCCGCATCCACAAGATTATATTCAGAAACCAAATCGGTAAGTAATGCAGCACTAGGGTCGTATCTCTTACATACCACTGATCGGTCCTCATCCCTACAAACGCAATTAAAATCTCCCAACAATATAATTTTGCGGCCCGTGCACAAATGTTCAACTAATGACAGAAAGAAAAGCCTTCTATCGCGCTGCTTTATGGGAGCATAAACACAAATAATCCGCCACTGTACACCTGAAATTGTGAGATCACAGCATATAAGTCGCCCCTTGTCATCTATGCAATAAGACATGGCTGTCATCTCTAGCGTGTTCGCCAGGAATAGCATACAACCTCCGGATAAGCCTCTCGCTTGGCTAACAATAATGTTGTATTCCGACAAAAACGGCTCGAGAGCAGCTTCTGTCTCTTCAACAGAGGACAACTTTATTTCCTGGATAGCGGCTACACGCACGCTCCATTTCTTTAAGAGATGCCGTACCTGCTGTTGCCTCCTACGATTACGCATACCCCTAACGTTAAGGGTAGCGACTTGATATGCTGCGACGCTCGCCATTTTTGGTGCCAGTCTTAACAAACGCCATCCCCTTGAATGGGGTGGCCCGCCTCCAAATGGGCGGCCTCTCGGGCAGAGATGGCCCTCCTCTTTAACGCCGCCCTTTCCATGGCCTCTACACACTGTGCCTTGTGGTCAGCGCCATCGATACACACCTCGTCAGTATCTGCGGGACGTTTCAAAGGTGCGGTGCTGTCCATGTCCCCCTCTGAGACAGCCAAGGCCTCGGCCCACGAACCTGCGGGGAGCACATCACTCGCTGCCACATTGACAGCCGACAGAGAACCGGACACGCCAGAGATCGACGCCACACACGGCTCACCGCTACCCTCCAACGACGAAGCAGAATCAGCAACAGAGGTGGATCGGCGAGCAATCACTGGCTGTATCGCCTCGACTGACTCCACAGGAGGCATATCCGGACGTTGTCCTGTGGCGACGAGGCGGTCCTGTGCAGCAAGCACAGCAGTCTCTGTAGCACTCACGGTGGGGGCCCGGGTCCGGCGGTTTTCAATCTGGAGGAGCGGATGCTAGATGGCCAGTCGCTTCTGATTCCGTGTTGATTTGAGGTGTTGAAGCCTTCTGTTCCCCATCTATTCGATGCTCACGACTTAGTTCTCCGGTCGCGTCGACAACCTCAGGCATATCCATGATGTGTTCTGATGCCACGTCATCTTCCCGTGACCACTGGCCTTGACGCAGCCTGTCAGCGTAACTCAAGACGCAGTTCTCCACAGTATGGCCAAAGCGTCGGCACTGGGTGCATCGAGGCGTGCGACACTGGCGCCGTACATGCCCAACCCGGCTGCATCGGAGGCACAGTTGAGGTCTCCCTGGGATAAGGACTAATGCCTGCACGCCATAAACATTAAGTGTGTGTGGAATGGTGCTTGCTGACACTCCATCCTTGAGTGTGAGCGAGATTTCACGGTTCGCCGTTTCCATATGCTCCATCCCTGGGCACCGCCACTTTTCGCGCTCCACAGACTGAATCGTGCCATAAGGCTCAAATGCTTCCACAATCCTCAGGTGCTCCATATAGCGGGGAAGCCAAAGGAGCCTAACCTGGACGTTCTTAGTATCCGGGTCGAACACCATGCATCTCAGTCCTTTTACAGGAAACTCCGCTTTGTTAACAAGCTTCTGTTTGGAAGAACTACTCTCGCAGGTAATCATCCACACGTGGCTCATTTGCTATTGACCAATGCACAAAATTTCCCGGAGATCCAATATCTGTGCGAGTGCGTCACGGAAAAGTCAGGTGCTCGGTACGGGCGACCCTTAAGGTCAGCATGCAGGAAAACGGTATTAAGGACAACATTACCGGTAGGCAATCAGGGAAGGACAACTTTGTACCAGTCCGTAGTGTCCTGAAACGTCGGAAGACCTCGGCCAACGGCCGATGTGCTGTTTCCAGCAAGGAGCATTTTGATGCACAGCCGCCATGCCAGCTCGATGGTTTGGAATGAACAAAGGCGCGTCTAGTTAATACGGTGTCTTCGCCCACTCCCATCCTCCTCCCTTCCCTTCCGGCGAGGTTTAGGTGTCCACCGAGATATGAGAGACAGATAGATTTCCCTTCCTCAAAAACCAATTTACCGACGAGCCAGGCGTAGAACCGAATGGGCGATGGCGTGGTGGCGGTAGTGGTTTATTTAAAAAATAATAAATAAAATAAAAAGTGAAGCAAAAGACTGTTGCCGGCCGCGGCAATTGCTATCTAATATCTTAAGCACCCGAGCTGCAGCCGGCGGAAACTAAAGGGAAAGGGAGAGGACAGTGAGGAGAAGTATAGAGGGGAGCGACAGCAAGAAAGGGCAGGGGAGAGCTTTGTACACTATTTACAAAATACAAAAGTAATCAAGTTCGCGCCGCTCGCGCGCTCTATGGACTCCCTGGCAGCGTTGCAAGACGCTGTCGCGTTAACATCTTAACCACACATCAGTGACCGCACTTTAGGTAAAAAAAGTGCCCCCCCCCCCTGAATTTTGACGGGTGTCCACCGAGATATGTGAGACAGTTACTGCGTAATTTCCTTTCCTCAAATACAATTCTAATTTTCTTCATTACAGGCCTTCTTTGTCTTTCTTCTTTCACTCCCACTTCCTCCCTTCCTCTACGGTGCGGTTCAAGTGTCCACCGAGGTGACAGAGAATTACTGCGCCATTTCCTTTCCTCAAAAAGCGTTGCGTTCAAAGGGCAAGGCATCGCGCCAAACGGGTGGTGGCGTTCCTTGGACTCCCTGGCAGCGGTACAACACGCAGTCGCGTTCCACTTGTCGAAGACTCAAGTCGCCAGCGCCCAAGCAGGACGACCAAGAAGTCTTCATCTCCGCGAATCTCTTGAAAGAGCAATAAAAGTTTTTTTTCTCTCTCTCTCTCTCTCCACTTCTAAAGGCGAAGCTTAAGCGTCATTAATTAGCAGTTAATTAGTATTCAGTCATTAATCCGTAATTAACCATTAATTAGTGATTTGTCATCACTTAGTAATTAGTACTCAATTATATGTGACGCCACCAGTGCCACAGAAGCAGTCAAAGTGGTGCGGAAAACGCTTTTGCCTCTACACACTTTAGACAGCCAAAGTGCCCGCTGAATTTTTAGCCATATCAATTAACAAAGAATAATGGTTGGTGAAAGCTACATCAAACCAGAGGCGACACAGCAAAGTTTCTTCACGTCGTGGTAGGCCTGATGGAAGCAGGAGCTTCAGATCTGGGTCCAAGGATTTTTGACGTGAATTGCAGAATTGGCCGGAATTCCACGCGGCAGGCGTGATGCCCCGCGCAAGTGCGCGAAGCCTGCCCGCTGCGTCTGATCTCGAAATGGGGATCGACAAAAATCGCCATCGTGGTGAGCAGTTCGTGCGACTTCATCCGCGCGGTGGTTGCCTGCTAAGTCGCTGTGCCCTGGTAGCCATTGGTAGATGATGTCATGCCATTTGTTGGTGGCAGACTGATGTAGTTGTTGAATTTCTGCGACCAGTTGTTCATGGGCTTCACGGGGAAGAGCAGCTTGTAAGCCTTGGAGGCAGGTTTGGAGTCGGTGAAAATAGACCACCGCTGACGGCGCTGCTGACTGATGTGTTCAATGGCGGCACGAAGAGCGGTGAGTTCTGCACCCGTCGAAGAAGCGTGGTGAGCTGTCCTAACTCTAATCTCTGTAGTTCTTGCGTGGATGACCACGGAGCCAGAAGTACTGATAGGGTTCACTGATCCATCGGTGTAAACGTGCACTCTGTTTGCATGGTGCTCATGAAAATATTCAAGAGTGACTTGTTTGAGTTCTATCGGCGATAAGTCGATCTTCTACCTGATGCCAGGTATTGAAAGAAGCACACGGAGATTGTGCAGGCTCCAAAGTGGCGAGGACGATCTAGAGGCGGGTGTAAACTGGGACGGAAGAATGGCGCGATGTGCGTCAATGATGTCTGTAAACGATGTGGGCGGCCTGGTAGTAGGAAGACTGGCGAGGTGGTGAGAGGGAACTCGGAAGATATGTCGAAAATGTTCCCTCAGTGCGTCAACTGTTAAGTAGGTAGGGATTGGATGCTCCTGGGCGATGAGTACAGAGGTGGCCGTAGAGGCACATCTCGGCAATCCTAGGCAAATCCGCAGAGCTTAAGCTTGGACGCATTGCAGACTTCGTATGTTTGTTTTTCGAATGTTTCCAAGTGCAGGGAGGCTGTAGCGAAGAAAGCCCATGAATAAGGCGTTATTGTGACAGGAGGATTGGAAGTAGAAGAAGAAAGAGATCGCAGCCGGTAGAAGTAGACGACGCTGAAGTGTAGGTCCGTTTCTCTGGTGCCCTCGTTCAGCCGCTGCAGTTCCTTTTCAGTGTAACAACTATTACACATCTGGTGGAGCAGTGTGGGGCACCCTTCCCGACCTCCGTACGCCTACGAGATAAAGACGTAACTCACGCCGGTCCATCAGCGCCCAAGCCGCCGCCTCCGCGGTGAGTCACCTGAGTTCGGGCCTCTTGCCAACCCGACGAGGATGACGCAGCCTCGACCGACGGTCCCATCGGAAATGGCCACAGATAGTAGGTCCCCGGCGCCCATCCTCTACCACACACCGCGAACACCGCCATCTTTTCACGGCGACGTGTACGAAGATGCGGAAGATTGGCTAGACACCTTCGAGCGGGTCGCCCGCTACAACGGCTGGAGCGACGACCGTAAGCTCCATAACGTGTATTTTGTGCTTGAGGACTTCGCTAGGACATGGTACGAGAACCACGAGAGCAACCTGTCCACCTGGGAGACATTTCGCCAAAATCTCCTAGCTACATTCCCCAACGCAGACCGCCGAGAGAAAGCTGAAGCTGCGCTTCGCTCCCGTACAAAGCGGACTAACGAAAGCGTCCGCATGTATGTAGAGGACATGACGCGCCTCTTCGGGCGTGCTGACCCATCCATGGCGGAGGAGACGAAGCTTCGCCACCTCATGCGCGGGGTCAAGCAGGAGCTTTTCGCTGGTCTTGTGCGCAGTCCACCGCGTACTGTTGCCGAATTTCTCACGGAAGCGACTACCATGGAGACGACGCTCCTGCAACGAGCCCGGCAATACAATCGGGATGTAAGCAGGCTTGGGCCCGCTGTTTCTTCGATGCCGCTAGGGAGTGATGCGGCCGTTTTACGGGACCTAATCAGGTCGACCGTCAGAGAGGAATTACAAGCCCTCCAGCTGCCTCCCAGCGCGCCCTCTGTTACATCGCTGTCTGAAGTCGTCCGGGACGAGGTGCGCCTAGCAGCGCAGCAGTAACAACTGCCTGAGATCCCAAGACAGACTGAGGTGAGACCAACCTATGCATCTGTCCTCTGCCGGGCCCCAACGCCAGGCTACGACGTGAATACCGCGACTCACGCAACGCAGCAGTCTGGTCTTTCCCGTGTGCCTGATCGACCAGCTTATCAGCGGCCACGGAAGTGTGATGTGTGGCGTGCACCGGACCGGCGGCCCCTTTGCTTCCACTGTGGTGAGGCGGGACATGTTTACAGGGCCTGCCCGTACCGCCGAGTGGGTCTGCGTGGTTTTGCGCCCGACGACCCTTGCCCCCGGAATGGCGAACGACCATTCGAAATTGAAGCTCATCTGTCGGCCCGTCAGAGGCCTGGGACATACGGTCGCTACGATCCTACGTCGTCATCTCCGCTGCGTTACCGTTCCCCAAGCCCTCGCCGAAACGCCGGCTATCCTGAGCGGCGTTCTCCCAGTCCACGTCGGGAAAACTAACTCCAGCGGTCTCCGGAGGCAAGGCCGCTGCTGCCGAGAAAACTGAAGATCCTCCGCCGCCGTTATACCGATACGCTGATTCCTCACAGGGGCAAGCTAGCGACAGCATCCGACGTGCTACTTCTGATTTGTGTGTGACGATTGATGGAACTGACACCATCGCTTTACTTGATACTGGTGCTGACTATTCAGTGATGAGCCACACCCTCGCCCAGGAATTGAGCAAAGTTTTGACACCATGGTTGGGCCCTAGCATTCGCACGGCTAGAGGTCACCTCATTAGCCCGGCCGGAAGGTGCACAGCGCGAGTTGGCATCTGCGGTTTCCCCTACGTGGGTGAATTCGTCGTCTTGAGCGAGTGTTCGAGAGATTTGATCCTGGGCCTCGACTTTCTACAGGCAAACGGTGCTGGGATCGATCTACACGAGGCGCGAGCCACATTTTCGACGAAGCAAGCCTTGGCGCACAGTGACACAGAAGGCCCAGGAGTCAACGCTCTGCGTATAGTCGAAGACGAAGTAATGCTGCCACCACGGTCCAGTGTGCTGGTGTTAGGGAGGAACGACTCGTTTCACGACTACGAAGGTATTGCGGACAGTCACCCTTCGCTGTTGCTCGAGAAGGGTGTGGCTATCGCGCGCGGTTTTGTCGAACTGAACGACGGCTGCTCGACAGTTTTTCTGAACGAATTTTACGAATGAAATTCAGCACCTCGCCAAGGGAACGGCCGTCGCCTTCCTCGACGACGTGGATAGGTTGCCGAATCTGTGTCCCGTACAGGTGAATCTTCACGACGATGCCGCACCAAGTAACGCCCTTCAGAAGGTTAAAATCAACCCGGAGTTGTCACCTCATCAGAAGAACCTTCCGTCGTCGCTACTACTTGATTTTAAAGATTGCTTTGCGGCGAGCTCCAAGGTCGGACGTACGCCGGTAGCCAAGCATCGCATTGTCACCGATTTGGCCACGCCACCAGTTTGTCAGCGTCCATACCGCGTTTCGCCTAAAGAGCGCGAAGCTATTAGAACGCAAGTCGAGGAAATGCTTGCAGACGATGTTATACAGCCGTCAACAAGTCCGTGGGCGTCGCCGGTGGTCCTGGTGAAAAAGAAAGAACACGTTGCGATTCTGTGTTGATTACAAAAAACTGAATAATGTTACCAAAAAGGACGTATACCCTCTCCCGAGGATCAATTATGCACTTGACCGACTCCGGGACGCCAGGTTCTTCTCTTCCTTAGATCTGAAAAGCGGATATTGGCAGATCGAGGTGGACGAGCGAGACCGCGAGAAAACGGCTTTCGTGACACCGGATGGTCTGTACGAATTTAAGGTGCTCCCGTTTGGACTTTGCTCCGCTCCGGCCACGTTTCAACGCATGATGGACACTGTTTTAGCTGGTTTAAATTGGCAGTCGTGCCTTGTGTACCTGGACGACGTGGTCATCTTTTCGTCTAGCTTCGAACAACACTTGCAGCGATTGCGCATTGTCCTTCAAGCTCTCCAGTCTGCCCAACTAACTATCAAGCCAGAGAAATGCCATTTCGCCTTCGAGGAGCTCCGTTTCTTAGGACATGTTGTCAGCGCACAAGGTGTTCTTCCGGACCCCGAAAAGACTTCCGCCTTCTCCACTTTCCCACGCCCAACCGACAAGAAGGCCCTCCGACGTTTTTTGGGCCTCTGCTCGTATCACCGCCGCTTTGTTAAATATTTTCTCGCCTAACTGAGCCATTGACTGCCTTGACTCGAGATGACACACCCTTCATATGGGGAAGTTCCCAAGACGCAGCCTTCGAGGAACTCCGCTGCCGCCTTCAAAGTCCACCACTACTAGCTCATTTTGACGAGAATGCAGAGACTGATGTCCACACTGGCGCCAGCAATGTCGGCCTCGGAGCGATCCTCGTGCAGTGGCAGGACGGCGCAGAGCGAGTAATCGCCTACGCGAGCCGTACACTTTCTCGATCGGAACGGAACTATTCGACGACAGAAAAAGAGTGCCTTGCCGTCATCTGGGCTCTGAGTAAGTTCCGTCCTTACATCTACGGCCGTCCGTTTCGTGTTCTCAGCGATCATCACTCACTTTGCTGGCTAGCCAGCATTCAAGACGCTTCTGGCCGGTTGGCCAGATGGAGCCTCCGTTTGCAGGAGTACGATGTTACGGTCACCTATAAATCGGTTCGGCAGCACCAAGACGCGGGCTGTTTATCACGAGCGCCCGTGGAACCGGCTACGCAATACGTCACCGAAGATTGCCCTATTCTTTGTGCCATTAGCATCTCCCGTATGGCGCAGCTTCAACGAGCAGATTCTTAGTTGGCGCCACTCGTTAAGTATCTGGAGGGTTTGAGTGCTCATGTACCTCGTGTGTTTCGCCGTGAACTACAGTCCATTCTGCGGCGTGGAGTCCTCTACAAGCGCAACTTTGACAGCAACACGGAGACGTTCTGCTTGTTGTGCCGTCCCAGTTACGCTCCGAAATCTTAAGCGCTTGTCATGATGAACCATCCGCCGGCCACTTGGGGGTCAGTCGCACACTGGCAAAGATTCGGCTTAAGTATTACTGGCCCATTTTACTACCATCCGTGCGTAGATACGTAACAACATGCCGAGATTGCCAACGGCGCAAATCTCCTCTGAAGCCAGCCGGCTTTCTGCAGTCCATAGCACCACCAAAGACCCCTTTTCAGCAAATTGGCGTAGACCTCCTCGGCCCTTTTCCGAAGTCGTCCACAGGAAAACGGTGGATTGCGGTCGCGACAGATTATTTGACCCAATACGCTGACACCAGGTCACTTGGAAACGGTACTGCTGCTGAAGTCGCCGACTTCTTCGTCCACAACATCGTCCTGCGTCATGGCGCTCCTGCAGCTATCATTACTGACCGTGGAGCTGCATTTACGGCCCGCTTCACTCAGGCTGTACTCAAGCTCACGCACACCAGCCATATAAGTACAACGGCCTACCACCCGCAGACAAATGGCTTGGCGGAGCGCCTCAACAGGACCTTGACCGACATGCTTTCATGTATATTGATACCGAGCACAAGACATGGGACGAAATTCTTCCATACGCAACATTCGCGTATAATACCGCGCAGCAAGAGACGACGCAGTTCACTCCGTTCGAATTAGTCTTCGGTCGACAGGTTACCACCCCCCTGGATGCTATGCTACCCGTGGACCCCCCTGACAGTGAGAGTGAACTTGATGTCGACGTCGACACCTATGTTTAGCGCGCGGAAGAAGCGCGGCAACTGGCCAGACACCGCATTCACCGTCAGCAGCAGATCGATGCTGCCCGCTAAAACCTTGGACGCCGCTACGTTACCTACAACCCAGGCGACTATGTGTGGATTTGGACGCCCGTTCGTCGCCGCGGGCTGTGCGAAAAGTTACTGCGCCGTTACTTCGGCCCTTACCTTGCTGTCCGCCGCCTCAGCGACGTAACGTACGAAGTTGCACCAGCCTCGCCAGCTCGTTCATCGCACAACGGCAAGCGCAGCGACGTTGTGCATGTGGTGCGAATGAAGCCGTACTACGAGCGACCCCCCGAGTGACTTTCCGGCTGCATGTAGTCATATTCCGTGATGTCAGACTCATGGTGTAACTCTTGAACACTTTTTCTCCTCGCTATTCGGTCTGACGTTACCACCGCATCGGGGTGATGCTCCTAAAGAGGGGGCAGAGACACGAGGATTGGAAGTAGAAGAAGAAAGAGATCGCAACCGGTAGAAGTAGACTACGCTGAAGTGTAGGTCCGTTTCTCTGGTGCCCTCGTTCAGCTGCTGCAGTTCTTTTTCAGTGTAACAACTGTTACAATAGAGCTGCATCATCGGCCGCACCGACGCTCCCCACGACCTTTCCCCTAGAAAAGCGAGAACGTGAGAAATCGCTGTCAGACTCTTTTTCATGTATTAAATATGGGGAGTCCATGATAGATTTCGGTCGATGATTACTCCCAGAAACCGATGGCTCTTTACGTAGGGCATTGCTGTGCCGTTTATGCATACGGTATAAGGAAACATGTTCTTGCGTGTAAAGGCTACAAGGGAGCACCTTTCGGTTGAAATCTGTAGGCCTTGCTCGTGAAGGTAGGCCGCAAGAATACTTGACGCCTTTTGAAGCCTCGCTCGAACTTGTGGGCGCGTAACTCCGGATGCCCAGATACAAATGTCATCTGCATAGATTGAGAGTTGCACCGACTGTGGTAGTATATCAACAAGCCCAACAAGTGTAAGATTGAACAGCGTTGGGCTGAACACTCCACCCTGCGGGACTCCACGGGAAGTGAAATGAGATTATGTTGGGCCATCTTCTGTCTGCATAAAGAGAGATCTGTTGGATAAATAACTGCGTATCCAGCAGAATACGCGACCACCGAGCTCAGCAGCTTCCAGAGCGTCCAAAATAGCCTGGTGAGTTACATTTTCGTATGCGCCCTTTACATCTAGGAACAATGCCGCGGTCAAGCGCTTCAAAAGTTTTTGGTGCTGGACGGATGACACCAGGTCGACCACGTTGTCAGTTGAGGAGCGTCCACGTCGAAACCCGGACATTATATCCGGATATATGCGGTAGCGCTCCAGGTAACAATCAATTCGTGTAAGTACCATTGTAAGGGTTCGGTAGCGTTCGCGGGGGTCATCGGAACGCGGCTGGGGGTGCTCAAAGCGAAGCGTCTCCTTTCTTGGAACGCGGCCGCTCGCGAACGCGCCGGGAAGTACGGGTGTCCACCCACCCGCGGTACCGATTCGCACACGTGCTGGCACGGATGTGTATTTGTGTTTGTTCTATTTTAATTTTAGGGTGGAGGGGATGTTCTCTGCACGTACTGGCACGACCGTGCGTTTGTATTTGTGGAAAGGGCGTTTTGCCCTACGGAAGCTGGAGGGCTGGCCAGGCTCTCGATAAGCCAATCATGTGAACATCGCAACATGATTGGAAGCCACAAAATGTGGGCCGGGCCTTTAGGGCTTTATAACCGGGCCCCGGAGCAGTAAGCGGTGTTCTGCGCTAAGGTCAGATGCAACGCATCTTCGGCAACGCCGAGTAGAGGGGCCTCCCCTAGTATTAGCCAGATCCGCCTTTTTGTTGTTTGTCTTTGTGCCGTTAATTTGTCTCAAGTGTCTTAACTTGTATCTATTGTACATATTTGTATATAAATCTCCAGTCATTGCCTTTTTCATCCCTGCGGCTCTATTCATCGAGAGACCGTCTCTGACGGGGCACCGCTGGTGCGAAGAGCTTCAGTCTTCGAATTGAAACCAACCCGTCTCTGGCGGGGCACCGCTGGTGCAATAAGGAAGACGGAAGAACCTGTGGATCTTTACTGGCGCAGTCGACAGGATCCTGCGGCCATCAGAAGACGGCGCAGGAAGAAGACAAGGCAGGGAGAAAGGTGACGACAAGGCGACAGGTCAGCGTTCGTGAACGGACCTGTGGAGACACGGCGGCAAGGACGCAAGGACCACGGCAGTAGTCCAGCGACGCGGGACTGCGTCCGGTCAAGGAAGCAGCGCGTCGGGAACTCGACGATCACCGGCGGCGGACCAGCGGCGTGCGACAGCTCATCGCAACGTCCGGGGAAAGTGGCGGTGGACCCCGACGCCAAGGAGCTGGCAATGCGGATCGACGCATCGAAACCGTGAGTTTCCTTGGTCGCATTGTTCACGTCCCTGTGTTCGAGCCGATAGGACAGTTGAGGGATACAGACGGCGGTATGGAGAGTTATCCATGCCAGCCCTCACTCGATGTGAGGCATCGAGTGGAATTGGCGAAGGCGCGTTTAGCTTACTATCAGGCTGAGCTTGCAAAAGTTAATGGAGGAAAGGCGCCGCTATGCGAGGAAAAACCTCCAGATTTGCAGGCGTTGGAAGCAAGGCGCCAGCAGCTAGAGCTTGAGCTGGCTAAGCTCAAGGAGTCAAGGAGAGCTAATCAACTAGGCAGGGAGAACTTCTCCGAGCCAGATTTCTGCGAAGCTGGAACCGCAGTTGAAAAAAGTATCGTGACGGAACGCAGCGTCGCGGTATTAGAGGCGATGAACGCGCACTCCAAAGATCAATCTGCAGAGGTTAGCTCTACCTCAGATAAGACCAGGGACGAGGACGCGAGTTCAGGAATAAAAACTCGGTCTCAGGCAAGCCGCAAAAAAGTGCAGTTTGTTCCGCGTGAAACGACCAGCGACGACAGACATCAGATCGGCGAGATAGTGGCAGCGGGAAACCTAGCGTTGCCGCAACCGCATGCTGTGTCGGGCATAGGGCGTGAAGTGCCCCTTGGCGTTTGTGATGGCAGGGACATTCCATCCGAGGCAGAGAGCGGAGGTGGGCCTGTTGGGCCGACCGGGCAGAACGCCGCGCAGATGAACGCACCCGGTGTGTGCCCGACCAGGTCAGTTGAGGACCCGGAAATGAGTGGCGACTTGCCACAAGGCAAATTAGGGTCAATTCACTGCGAGGGGTCTCATGCAGCCTCAGAGTTAGAAGATGCCACGAAGCCGGCAAGCGCCGATCAAGGAGGTTGCGGCAATTCCAGTGTTTACCTGAGCAGGAACAGGGCAAATGGCTCGAAGACAGGCAAAGTAGAGAGAGGCAGGTGCATGGCTTTCACGCTGAAAGTCGACGCGAGGAACAGTATGTTCCGTGCTAGAGGTCGGCATATCAAGTGTAGCGAGACTGACTGTACTGCTATATTTGGACGGGCCAGGGGCTATGCTCTTTACGCACCACGCGTGTCGTACTGGTGCGCCGGAGAGAGAGTGCTCTCAAGTGCGTCGCATGGTCAGAGATTTTCACCTATCGATGACCAGGACGTTTTTGATCCTGGAGGGCACCGTCTTTTCAGTTCACGCCCCGCTGTGGCACCAGCCTGACGAGCATAGTGGCCATTAGGTGTTAATCGTGTCGAATGAGGCACGTGTGGGCTCGAACGCGCACAGGGACGCTCGGTGCGACTAAGGAGGCTCACGTGGCCACTTACGGACATCGTACGAGTGCTAGTGAACGCTCCAGTCGCGAGTGTCGGTGCGTATGTGTGCTCATTCGCGAGCAGGACGGCAGTGGGCATGCAAGTGAACTGAGTAGCCTATCAACTTGGACTCCGTTTTACGGCGCACAGCAAGCGTGTCACTGCGTGTATTTGAGTGCGCAATTTGCTTGTGTTGTTTTGGTGCTCGTGTGCATTTTTTTTGCTGTTTGGTTTTGTTGGTGCCAGTGTTGGTGTAGCTGCGGCATGTCACCCACAGGGTGGTTTTGTGACCCGTACCGATCCCTTTGTTATAATTCTAAAAGTGGCATTTGAGCCCTTTGTAGAATCTTGGGAAGGGTGTGTAAGGGTTCGGTAGCGTTCGCGGGGGTCATCGGAACGCGGCTGGGGGTGCTCAAAGCGAAGCGTCTCCTTTCTTGGAACGCGGCCGATCGCGAACGCGCCGGGAAGTACGGGTGTCCACCCACCCGCGGTACCGATTCGCACACGTGCTGGCACGGATGTGTATTTGTGTTTGTTCTATTTTAATTTTAGGGTGGAGGGGATGTTCTCTGCACGTACTGGCACGACCGTGCGTTTGTATTTGTGGAAAGGGCGTTTTGCCCTACGGAAGCTGGAGGGCTGGCCAGGCTCTCGATAAGCCAATCATGTGAACATCGCAACATGATTGGAAGCCACAAAATGTGGGCCGGGCCTTTAGGGCTTTAAAACCGGGCCCCGGAGCAGTAAGCGGTGTTCTGCGCTAAGGTCAGATGCAACGCATCTTCGGCAACGCCGAGTAGAGGGGCCTCCCCTAGTATTAGCCAGATCCGCCTTTTTGTTGTTTGTCTTGTGCCGTTAATTTGTCTCAAGTGTCTTAACTTGTATCTATTGTACATATTTGTATATAAATCTCCAGTCATTGCCTTTTTCATCCCTGCGGCTCTATTCATCGAGAGACCGTCTCTGACGGGGCACCGCTGGTGCGAAGAGCTTCAGTCTTCGAATTGAAACCAACCCGTCTCTGGCGGGGCACCGCTGGTGCAATAAGGAAGACGGAAGAACCTGTGGATCTTTACTACCATCCTTTCTAGTACTTTGCCAACGCAACTAGCCAGCTCAATTGGACGGTATGATGTCGGGTAAAGAGGCGATTTCCCTGGTTTCAGGAGCGGAACTAGACGACTGGACTTCCACTCGTCTGGAACTGTGCCCTCATTTCACGATTTGTTGTAATACTCCTGAAGGACACGCCTAGCTTCTTGTCCAAGGTTTCCAAGTGCAGTGTATGGCACACCGTCGGGTCCCGGCGATGATGATCGTCTGCAATAAGCCAGCGTGGCGTCAAGTTCCTCTACGGAGAAGGGAAGGTCCATCCGAGAATTTCGAGAAGCGGGAACATCGCTGCAATGCAGCGTTGCAGCTGGGGCAGATGCTCCTGCTACCCTAGCGTAGAAATCCTCAGCTACCTCGACCTGGCCACGTCGTTGGAAGAGTGCAAGAGACTTGAAAGGGTGCAGCTGGTGTGGTGATGTTCGAAGGCCACGAACTACATTCCAGATGCGTGACAAAGGTTTCCGTGGATCAAGCGTTGCACAGAATAACCTCCAGCGTTGCGCCTGGAGAGCTTGAATTCTGCGCTGAATTTTCTGTTGCATGCGGCTCGCATCTCTGAGCCCAAGTCTCGACTTGGTGCGTCGGTACCTACGCTAGGCCCTCCGTCGCAGCGATCGCAGGCGCTGCAATTCCATAACGAATTCGGTGTACTTTTTAATTGGGGCGAATAACCGTGTCGTGTTCTCCATGGCCTCCTTAATTTTCCCTTCAAAACTTGTGGATGAACCTTCTCTGCAAGCATCTTTCATAAGTGCTTCAAACACTGACCAATCGATGCGTCGCATCCGTGTGGCAGAGGTGCATGTGGAAAGGCCTGTAATGGTCAGATATGTAGGGATATGGTCACTGCCGCGGCTTTCAATATCCGAAAACCACCGGACGTTGCTTATAAGGCATCGAGAAACGAACGCCAAGTCAAGGCAGCTGCTGTAAGTTGTCCCTCGAATATAAGTTTGGGAGCCGTCATTTAAACACTGAAGGTCATGGTCAGAGGTGAAGGACACAAGTTTTCGGCCCCTCATGTTCGTTCTAACGCGTCCCCACATGGTGTGGTGAGCGTTAAAGTCGCCCATGACGATCCAAGGGCCGGGTGTAACCGCCATCAGGTCACTCCATCGTGCGGTGTCAAATCGACTTGATGGCGACATATACGCACCAACAAGTGTAAACGTGAGATTACGCCTCTTGACTGTTAGGCAAACGTACTGGTTCTCATTATTAGGGAGAACTTGATGAAGCACATACGTAAGTTCACGCCGAATGTAGACGATGACTACTCTTCCCACGGTGCGTTGGAGATGCAAATGCCTCGTAACCTGACAGTCGCAATATCTTGGGCACATTAGGCTCACAAATGACATGGATGAGAAAATTATTTACGTATACATATAGCCGAATATCCGAAATTCGGGACTGAAGTCCGCAGGCGTTCCATTGAAAAATAGAGGCTTGCCTCAGCTGCTTCTCAAATGTTAATGCTGAGGGAGCCATTGTTCCTGCTACTGTAGCGCCGCTAGGACTGGAGTTAGCGCGTCCAGTACTTGCAGCACATTCTTTGCTGCTGGCGTGCGCAGGCCTGCCAGCACAGCGCGGATGGCACTCAGGATGGACTTCAGCATTGCTATGACCTATAGCTCTCTGCCATGGTCGAGATCTTGGCCTTTCTCCGGATCAACAGTGGGCGTGGAATTTGGAGATGGCATTGACTTTCCTGACCCATTTGATGTGGAAGGTTTCGGGAGTGACGGCCAGGTAGCGGCCGATGCAGCAAGTTCAGCCTCACCAACTGTCGGGCTCCCTTGATGAAGTACGGCAGGTGGAGGAGGAGGACAAGATGCAGCAGTGCTAGAGGCCTCCCTGTCAAAAGTAACGGCTTTCCTTGAAGATCTTCGACGACGTGAACGACGTCGTCACACCTTAGCAGCGGCCTCTCTGTGCGTGGAACGGTCTCGAACCATTTGCTTCAACACTGCTCGTTCATTCTTTAGGCTTGGGCAGTCTTTAGAGGAGGAATCGTGAGGGCCACGGCAGTTGGCACTCGTGAGGGTAGTCGCGCGGCAAACGTCGCCGCAATGTGAATCAGAGCATCTAGAGCACACGATGTTTTTATTGCAGACGCCGCTCACATGTCCGATCTTCATGCACTTTCTGCATTGCAGTGGCTTGGGCACGAAAGGCCGAACCGGGTGGCGAAAATGTCCAACATTCACAAACGAGGTTATGCAGTCGCCATTGAATGTGAGCCTGATGCACTGAGATCTTCCAAGGCGCTGAACTGCCATTATTGAAATGCTGTTAGACTCTGGCTTGATTAAAATAGGCAAATCAGCGTCAGCGATGGAAATGTCGAAGTTGTAAATAACGCCTGCTGTAGTGCCGCTGTCTTGGAGGACATGGGAGCGTACGCTGATGTCGCCGAGTTTGTTAACGGCGGCCAAACTCTGGAGTCCGCTCCGTGACATCAATGGCGATAATGTATTTTTAGGGGTTGGCTCTCACGTCTGTAATCCCCCCAGGGACGAGGCCCTCAAGGAACATAGACGTGGCTTGATTGATCAGGTGGTTGAGATTTCCGGCCGGCGTTTCAGGCACAAACAAGACGGTATGCTTCGGGGGACCTCGGGTCTTGATGACTGTAGACGTGCTTGATGAGGAATACTCCTCCCGTTGGCGCAGTCTTCGCTTGACCTTGCTGATGGCTGGTACGAACCCATCGTCCGTCGAAGAGTCTTCACTGGCCGCCGAGTACACCTCGGTGGCCTGGCTACTTGCGTCACTAAGATGCTAGAGACGCTTCCTGTGGGCGGCCGCTGCCGAACCACCGGGTTCTAAGGGAGGCACATGAGCCTCCAATTCCATCGCCGTATGTGAAAGGAAGCGGCGCCTCCCTGCTTATAGCACAAATTGCAAAAAAAAAAAAAACTTCAGAGGCGTGAAGGCAACGTTCTAGTAAGAACAACTTATTCGTCTTCCCTCAAGACTAAGGAGCAATACAAAGGTGGAAAGCAGCTGGTGAGGGCCAGGTAACAGCATATTGGTTGAAGGATGGAGGAGACATTGTGCTAGGAAAACTAGCAACCCTGTATACGAAATATCTTGTAACCTCGAGCGTACATGAGCTTGGAAGAACGCTAACACTATTTTAGTTCATAAGCAAGGAGATGTCAAGGACTTGAAAAATTTGTACCGATCAGGTTACTGTCCGTCACGTACAAGGTATTTACTAAGGTAATAGTAAATAGAATCATGGCAACCTTAGACTTAAAAAAACCAAATTATCAGGCTGGCTTTCGTAAAAGATAATCGACATAGGCCATATTCGCACTGTCAATCAAGTAATAGAAAAATTAGCGGAATATAACTAACTCTATACACAGCCTTCTTTTATTACGAGAAAGCATTGACTCAGTGGAAACCTCAGCAGTCGTGCAGGCATTGCGGAATCAGAGTGCAGAAGAGTCTTATGTGAAAATGCAACAAATTCTGCAAAAAATTTATAAAGACTCAGCTACCACAGTCCTTTATAAAGTAAGGAATAAAATTCGAATAAGAAAGGGTGTCAGGCGAGAAGACACGATCTCGCCATTGCTAATCACCTCTTTACAGGAACTGTTCTGCGTCCTGGATTAGGAAAAGTTGGAGATAAGAGGTAAAGAAGAATACCTGAGTCACTTGCGATTTGCTAATGAGATTGCCTTGATACGTCACTCAGGAGATGAGCAGGAATGCATGATAAATGAATTAGACAGGCAGTACAGAACAGCGGGTCTCAAAATTAAGATGCAGAAAACCAAAGTCATGTTCGACAGCCTCGTGGAACAGCAGTTAACAATTGGTAGCGAGGTGCTGGAAGTGGCAAGGGAATACGTCTACTTACTCTACGTCTCCTTAGGGCCGATTTTTCTGTTAAATCGGATTAAACGTCCTGGCTCCCGCCTTTTTCTTTAACTGACCTACGAGAGTAGGGGGAGTCAACCGACGCCTGGAGTGCCTTTTAGCGAGTGGTGTGGAGGTTTGCCGCTCTGCCATCGGCGGAGTGATACGTAGTAATATGTGACGGGATCTTCTAAAGCAGAGTCCATACGTATTTATTACCATTGGTCTAATTTGCCGTTATGTTCCCTGCGACTGAAAATATTTGTTCACGAAACCTAAGAAAACAAACATAAGCGAGAGCGAAGCCGCCATGCGACTGGCTGAAAGGTATTCTATGCGTTGGTTGACTACTCCTACTTTCGGAGATCAGTAAAAAAAAGAAAAAAAGGCGGGAGCCGGAACGTTTAATGTGATTTAACAGGGAAATCGTCCGCACAGAATAACAATTAGATGTTTCTAGGAATGCTGGAATCGTGTATATAGAGTTCCTGTGGTAAAAAGACAGCTGAGAATCCTCTTTAGGGCACATTTAGTCACGCATTTGTCCCCCACATGTGCCGTGTGGACGCCTTGTACGAATCACTTGCTATTTTTAGAATTACGACGTGATGAAATGCAGCAACGCATCCCGTGTTCGTCCGCATGTAGCATGTTTGTCTTCGTGTCTTGTGTAATGCTGTTCTGTCGTGAAACATGCCAGTCGATTGCCATTGTGCCATGGATAAAACACGTGTGGGAATAGTCGCTGATTTTATTTGCTGTTTGAAAGGAGTTCCCCGCCACTTTCTATCTCGTAGAATTTATTCCCGTTATGTGCTTCGCACTGTGCATGTGAATGACAAGCGAATACTGCAGCCTCATACTTGATGGCTTGTGAAATCGTAAAGATCCGTTAATTGTGAAATTATGTGGCGTCAATCCACATAATTACGACGCGCCGTCTCGCTTAACGCAGCTTCGGCAATGGAATTGCCAGCCTCCTGGTTTTTACTAACGGCTAACAGTAATGCATGGAATGTGCGAATGTAGTCAAGGGGCTAAAAATTGGTATCCTAAAGTCAAATCGCGCATGTTAATATGCACAAATTCACCGCGAAGTTCTTTGAATGCATCACAAGCAGTGCATGATGCTCGTACGCCACTTCTGGTGTTAGAAACATTATGCTCCTGCTGAGATCTCACACTTCCAAGGCCATAGTTCATTACTGGTAGTTAAATGTACGCGCAGCAATCAGGCTGCTGCGGTCATGGTCAAAAATGCATGTACCTCTGATAGTGAAGTGGACCAATTCTGCATGTAAATTTCATAACACGTAACAGAACAGTAAGCATTCTTAAACGTGCGTGATAACCAGAATACAGATACCTAACACTTTAAAGAGTAATCACGACATATGCATGTTTGTAACCGTATGTGTAAAGAATGTGGTGGGCGCCGACAATTTTATGAACTGTTTTTGTGGGGTCTACTGTCCCTTCGATCGGAGAATGGTTTTCCATAAAAACCTGTCAAGCCTCCAGCCAACTAACTGCCGGGAGTACAAAGCCACAAGAGAAAAAAACCACAACCATTGTTGCAAAACACGTGGAACAAATGCAGTCACAAGTTACTGTGGTGTCTGTGTAACGATGTATTCAGTGGTGGCTGTCATGGGTTTCTAGGCATGTTTTTCGGGTATGGGGTTGAAGGCGAAACAAATTTGCACTACAAGTATATACCAAGAGTGATCGATGAGGGGCTAGTTGATATGACGTGATTACGAAACATCAAACTGAGCAGGGGCAAAACAAAGGACAGAAGCAAACAGCATGAGCTCAGTTTTTACAAATACCTCGTTGCTGCTCATAGAAGTTATCTCGGAAGCATGCAATGGGAAAAGAAAGATACATTTGCAGCAATTCCAGAAAACTCTCTACTGAAATGCCGCACGTATTCTGGAAGGCCAGCACCCCCGAACGTTCGATGCTGTCGCGGGCTCCTCGATGTCAATTGAGAAGCCGGAGTTGACACTTGGCAGGTTGTCTCTGAAAATTTCCACCAAGCTGTCCGAGCTGCTGATCTTGTAAGGATCCTCAGGTGCCAGGCTGTTTAGGTTTCGTTGCAGGTACCGGCTGATAGCTACTGGCCAAGCTCCTTTCTTTTTGACGATGGCTCGAAAAGGACACTCCACCTTATGGCTTTTGGTACTAAAAAAACACAGCGAGTACATTTACGCTACAAGGGCTACTGCCTTTGTCTTAGCCACAAAAGATAAGGTGAAGGTGGTAGCGCTTCTTGAGGATTTGAAACTTGATTAGTTAAAAAGCGATGTGCTGAAGAACTAGGTAAATATACTCACAGTGTTTTTTAGTGCCAAGAGGCGTAAGGTGGAGTGTCATTTTCAAGCCATCGTCACAGAGAAGGCAGCTTGGCAAGCAGCTGTCAGCCAGTACCTGCAACGACACCTAAACAGCCTGGCACCTGAGAATGCTTACAAGATCAGCAGCTCGGACAGCTTGGTGGAGATTTTCAGAGAGAGACTATCAGGTGCTAACTCCGGTTCCTCAATTGGCATCGAGGAGCTGTTTTACTCCGTTCCCCATAAGTTGTTCCTAGCGGTCCGCAACAGCATCAAACGTTTGGGGGTGGTGGCCTTCCAGAATACGTGAGATATTTCAGTAGAGGGTTTTCCGGAATTTCTGGAACTGCATCCTGCTTCTACCATTGTATGCTTCTAGGATAACTTCTATGTGCAGCAACGAGGTATTTGTAAACCTGAGCTCCTCCTGTTTGCTTCTCTCCTGTGTCTTGTCCTCTGCTCAGTTTGATGTTTGATAATCAAGTATCTCCCACGGCCTGAGGTAAGATTTCATTGCATCTATTCGTATCGTATTTTTATTTTGTTTTGTATTCGTTTATTTCCACGTAATTAAACCTTGAAAGAAGTGAACAAAAATGTATATTTTAAATGAAAGTACTAAGGCAAGCATACAGTGCATGAGACAACTGTTTAAGCAAAAAAAAAACTATTTGAAATGAGAACATATGTTTAGTCCCCTACAACAGCGTTATCGATACTCGATGTTTGGTACAGGTAGATGTAAGAAATGAAAATATTAATACCAGAGAAATAAACTGCAATCTTTTTTCATCCCCCTTGTTCGAGAACATTATAAAGGTAAAAAAACAGCCCTCATGAACAAGGCAGAAGGATTGAGTTCAGTTTCCAGTCTTTCAACCAACTGCTGGACTAGTTTTTCAGGCTAACATATTCTAATGGCGGTTTCTAATGACAGTTGATGGAAATAGGAAAAGTTTATATTTAGCTCTAATACTTTTCTCACTCTTGGTAGAAAATAAATTTTAACTGCATGTAAGTCGCGTTGCTTTTTCTCGCAAATTTTAAAAGACAAAAAATTATTTACTTAACGCAGTATAGTCAATACCAACATATATACATTAGGATATCCCAATCTCTTCATTTAATGTGATTTAGATTGTGTTTTAGTGCTTTATTTAGACAACGCTGTTACAGTTCTTTAGGGGTAGACCAAAAGGCATATTACCTTACGCAGTGTCTGCCCCCTTCTTGCTCCCATTGAGGAGCACAAGACATTCAGTGCAGAAAAACACAGTCAGCGGAAATACAAAATGAGCGGTTAACGTTGTAGTGTTTCATATTTAACCTCTATATGCCCTGAAACAAATGCACACAAAACAAGAGAAAAATTAACGGAATGGCTGGAATGACAGCATATAAAAAGTGATGTTCTTTTCGCAAGCTCTCAAGGACTTGCTTTCTTGAATAATTTTTGCAGCAAGATGATCCTTTAAAAAACATGAAATTTTGTTACTTTCTGGGTGCTATAAATTGCGTTTATTTTTTCTTTATTATAATTTGTGCGTCGTATGTTGCAGTTGTATACTTGCGTGAGGTACTTGGGGTAAAATACGCCAGCGGATTTTCTGCTGAATTTCAGCTGAAGTTCTGGTGCCATATGCAATGTTCCCTCCAAACCCAAGCGTTATATTTTTTCAGCTTTATAAGTTAGAGCCTAAGGCCATCCGTACACAGCCAAACTAGAATTCACTACTCAGTCTCCAAGATCTTCACAAATAATTGTACTTGTAAATTATCATCGAAATTTTACATTGCGCACTGATGTTCTTTGCACGCAACTGGGAACAGTTTTTCTTGCTTCTGGATGACATAGTCAAAAAGGTAACTCCCGGACAGTGTCTCGCCCTGAACACTGGTCACGCAACAATGGCGCCATTATTCGCAGAACAAGCCTTTAACGTAGCGCGCTGGCAAACAGTACTACGTATGAACATTGTTCCGCGGTGCAGTTTTGTTTCTTGGGCCAGCTTTTTCAGAGAACGTTTATCTTTACGGTGCAGCAGATGCGACAGTAATGAGTCAATCAAACCTGCTTCATTCACCCAATGGACTTCAATAAATATTAACAATATTCGGTACACTCTTTGCTGCATCTTAAAGGCCGGACGTGTACCGTATTTTCGGGACTATATTCTCACCCAGTGTATAGACCAAAAGGGCGAATTTTTTTCCCATAAAATAAAAAGCTTTTACTTGGATAGTCTGCTCCAGGTGTATAGTTCGCGAGAACGAATTTGGCCTGAAAACAGGTTTTTCAGACCATCTACTTATTTTTCAGGGAAGCAGCCGAGATTTTCTTTCGGTGTTTCAGGGAAGCAGCCGAGATCCGTGCACTTTTTCATCGACGTCAAATTCATTCTCTCGTGCTCGGTTCGACTTGACTGCTTGCGCACGCTCGACTTCACTGAGCTTGAATGCAGCCTGGAAGGTTTTTCGTCTTTTCGTAGCTATCGCACATGTTCATCAAGAAGGGCTGCGACGCCTCTGATATTATTCATCGAGGTTTTTCGCATGTGTTAACAAATCGAAGCACTGAGAGGCTGCCACTCTAAGTACCACCAGCAGCATTTGATTGCAGATCGCAGCTGTCTGCATTCCGGGGCGGATTTCGCTAGGTGGTTTAGCACGACAAGATGTCGCAGCCGCAGTCAGGTCCCGTTTCGTTTTTACTCCGACAGCCGTGTTAGGGTTCTTCGCTTATGACAGACAATCTTTAAAAAACTGAATCATGTATAGCCCGCACCTCGCGAAAGTTAAACTTTTAAACATGTATAGTCCGTGACTATAGTCTGGAGGGAATGGTACTTGAAAAAGAAAAGAATGTACGCTACCACACATGGATTTCAAGGCGCAGATTGCGGTCGTTGCAGCCACCAATCTCCGACGGTTAATAACAGGCAGCTTACTTGTTCGCAAAACATAGATTTTTACATTTAGCTCGAAGGCAAGCAGGAGGGAAAAGGATTTGTGCTGTGCAGTCACTCGCTTCGCAATGCATGCTAGGTCAATGCCGCGATGAAACAGCAAATCGCCGGGACGACTTCCCGTCAGCAACATCGCTAAACGTAAGTTTCTGCTGTGATCGGACCTTTGTACAGACGGTAATTTGTGTTTCATTCCTTTTGCGCAGGCACTGCAAAAATCGCGAGGTGCCACTCTGAAGGTTTCCTTTCTTCTGCAGTAATAGAAAAAGGAATGAGTTAGAAAATTTTTCGCTGTGTTTCTTTTCAGGTATGCGTTAAGAGACTTCTCCAAGAAGACCCCTCGCGATTAGCGCATCAGAACCGTGATAACCGTGCGTGAATAAAACAGGGCAGAAGACGTAGAAACCAACATGACATGAGGGGTGGTGTGGTCTTTCTAATGAATTATCGTTATGAGACAAAATAGCTACCGCGTTTATTAACCATTGATGTACAACACAAAATAAAGAAAAAGCCAGCTGACTGCGCCCGAAGTGTCATTTTCGTTTCAATGCCTCCTGTCCTGTTTTATTCGCGCAGTCATACCTTTCATGGAATAAACCAACGATAGCCCGCAAGAACGTCCTACTACACAACCGTCATGACCGTTTTCAGTTTGCCACATTGCTCCTCCACATTCTTCGCCCTCGCATTTGCTAGCACGCAGGGTTGGTCATCACCAATGCCGCGGCACCGCCACCGTGAAAATATTCATTTCTGTGTGGCTGTAAGGGAGACCTGCGAATCTAAAAAAAGATGAATATGGTTACCGCTAACAGAGGCCTAAAACATTTGTAGCGCGCTGCGGGTGGAACACAGTGCAGGGCAAGATGCGTAGAAAAGCCGGTGCGGGCGGTGGATACGCAAATCCGATGCGCTTCAGGGACTGATGCAGAATCACTAGCGACGCATACTTCCACATGCATGGTTTGCTCATTCAAAGCAGACCGAGGTGAGAGAATACGGTTATGTTTACTGGCCAGAGCGCGAAAGCTCAGGAAAAAAATTGGCAGAGGCTCAGCTTGGTTAAGCCCGGAAATTGCGAAAGTAACTTCATCCGTTTCTTCAGCCCGCATCCGCCGTGTCCACCGCCGCTCTGCGCCGACGGTTGGTTGGTTGCGACTGAGAGAAGGATGAAAAGGAAATGCACGGGCCTGCCTACTGGCTCGAGCCGAGCCACCACCTCTTCATCTGTTTGTTCAGCGCGCCGGCGTTTCCTGGCTGCTGCATTTCGTTGGAGCTTTGATTTATACACATCACCCGACATACCGAGGTAGCTCCACCACGGCAACTGGGAGCAACCGAGCTGCTCCCCCACCTTTATCCCCCTGGTGTGACGTCATACCAACGCGCGCCCTCTTGCGGCAGCTGCGCAGTGGGTGGTGGTGGAAAACATTTATGTAGATGTATAATACAGGAGGTTATGCATGAGCTGACCCGGGGGGGGGGGGGGGGGGCAGCCCTTACAAATACTAGGTGGAGGACCCTAGTTCGCGACCCCAGTGGCATCGGCCGCCGCCCAGGCTCGCGCGACCAAGGCCCGTTGGGCCTGCAGGTCAGAGCAGCCGAGCAGGCTCGCCTCCCAGTCCTCCCGGGTTGGGTTGGGGTGAGGAAGGATAGCAGGATTGGAGGGGCAGGCCCACACCATGTGGTAGATGTCCGAAGACTTCTCCGCACAGTGCGGACAGCTGCCTGAGAAAGAAGGGCCGAAGTGTTTCAGAGCTGCCGGGCAGAGCAAAGTATTAGTATACAGGCGGAGCAGAAGCCGCTCCTCCGCCTTTGAGAGACCTTTACACGGGCGGGGATAAAGACCATGGCCAGATTAATAAAGTAAAACAATTTCTTTGAAGGTGTAAGCTGGAGTGAATTCGAGTTCCTGATCGTCGGGGCCGGAGGGGAGAGTCTGGTGAGAGAGCACGCGGGCGGCGGCGTCAGCTGCCTCATTTCCCTCAAGGCATATGTGAGCAGGAGCCCAAACGATACGGCGATGAGCGGGGTCCCCGTTGTAGATGCTGTTCTGGAGAATGCGGTAGGCTAGGTACGGTACCCAGCCCTGCTCGACGTTCCGACAGGCCCCTCGCCAGTCGGAAATAATCGTTTTTGAAGTCGCATCAGATGCAGCCAACGCAATGGCGACCTCCTCCGCGTGTGTTATGTCACGGGCTCGGAAGTAAGGCCGTTCACTGTTTTGAATTGGTGGACGACTGCGGCCGTGTACCTTCCCCCATGGTGGGGGCCGGAGGCATCAACGCAGAATACGCCAGGTTTCGATCCATAGTGGCGGGCCAGGGCTTCTGCCCACGCCAGGTGCCGGCCATTATGGTCCTCATCGTTCATGTTCGTGAGAAGAGGGTGCATCTCCACTCGGATGGAATACGTACGCGCTCTTCCATGAGAGTGGTGTGCTGGATGTGTAGTCGGGCAAGGAGGCGGCGACCCGACGATGTCTTCGACAGCCGTGTGTATTGGTTGGTCAAGTGGGCTTCCCGGAGCTCTCGAAATGTGTTCACCATTCCCCAGCCCCAGGAGGCGCTTGTTGGAGGTGGTCGCGGGGAGGCCTAGAGCCCGCTTAATAATTTTGCGGAGGATGACTTCCAGTGAATCCTCGTCTTGCTTCCGCAGGTAGAGGTATGGAGTCGAATATAGAATTCGACTGGTTAAAAATGCATGAGCAAGCCGCAAGGGGTCCTTACATCGTAACCCCCCGCGCTTGTTAGAAAACCTGGCGGACCAAGCGGCCCACCTGGGCCCCACCTGACTGAGTTTGGCCAATGTTGTTTCTGACCGTCTGTCTTGATGTATAAAGAGCCCCAGTACCCGGACTTCAGCATTTTCAGGGATTGGACCTGTCTCAAGAGACAATGAAATTTTGGCTGTGCACTTTGGTGAGGGGCGTATGTGCACAAATTTAGACTTTTAGGTGGAGCATAGGGGGCCGCAGCGGCGAGCATAACGGTCCACTATGGTCGCCGCCTCCTGCAGATTGGCTTCAATGTCTCCGAGGGAACCCTGTGTGGCCCACAGGGTGATGCCATTGGCGTACAACGCATGCTGCACACCGGCGGCAGCGCCCAGCTGGGCCGTTAGGTGCATCATAGCCACATTGAATAACAGGGGAGAGAGCACCGCGTCCTGTGGTGTACCCCTTGTTCCTAAACGAAACGGGCCATGTTCCTTATCCTAGACTCGAATGTAAGATTGCCTATCGGTCAAAAATTGACGAATGTATTGAAAGGCGGATCTGCCGCAGTAGTTTGGGATAGGTGGGTGAGAATGATCTCGTGGGTAACGTTCTCGAGTGCTCCCTTCCAATGCAAGGCGAGTACGACCTGTAATTCTCTGCCGTCTCGGGGGACACCTGAACTGCACCGTACAGGAATGGAGGAAGTGGGAGTGAAAGAAGAAAGAAGGTCCGTATTGAAGGAAATGCAAATTGTATTTGAGAAAAGGCCATTCTAAATGTCACGCGTGGCTACCAGCCGCCGCTGCGTGACGACTCGACTTGGTAGCCCATCTCTCACCCTGGTATGACGTCAGAGGTCATTCTAAAGGTCAAGCTCGGCTACCGGCCGCCGCTACGCGAAAGGGCGTTCATGAGCGTAGTATTGCTTTCGCAATAAAAATAGAAATGGTGGTTAAAAGAGAGCACAGTGAAAGGTAAATTGGTTTTTGAGGAAAGGAAATGGCCTCCACTAGGCACCTCTCTCTTTCTTCTTTCACTCCCGCCTTCCTCCCTTCCCTTACGGCGTGGTTCAGGTGTCCGCCGAGTTATGTGAGACAGATACTGCGCCATTTCCCTTCCTCAAAAACCCAACCCAGCCCAAGGTAACTTGGTTTTTGAGGAAAGGAAATGGAGCTGTTGTCCGTGCCGTAAGGGAAGGGAAGAAGGTTTAGAGCGAAAGGTGACAGAGAGAAAGAGGTGCCGTAGTGTAGGTCTCCGGATTAATTTCGACCGCCTGGGTACTTTTAACGTGCACTGACATTGCACAGCACACCGGCGACCTTTCCGTTTCACTGTCGCCCGCGCACTCTCTCCCCGGACTATCTCCCTGTACTTGGAAGCCTACCCCCAGTGAGACAATCCGGCCTTTACATTCAAACACATGACTGATAACTACAAGGAGGAGCACCGGCGCTACCCGGCCCCTTGTAAGAGGCTGTATCGCGCTGTGATGTACCTAAATTCATCGTCATTTACTACTGGCGTTTCTATAATTTATTAATTATTGATTAGATTTCGGTTGAATCCCCCTCCCCCTCGACAATGGCTCCCACCGGGCCATACGGATTCTAAAGGAACGTGTCCAGTACGTTGTCAGTGGTGGAAATTTCTGGAGCCCTTCACTACGGCGTCCCTGATAGCCTGAGTCGCGTTGGGACGTTAAACCCCTATAAACCACACCAAAGGAAGTGTCTGTATAGAGCTTCCGCCAAGTGACTTGTTGTTCTGCGCAGTTATGCACCTTTCCTTTGCGTTCGAAGCTCCCGCGCTTCATCATTTTCGTAGCTTAAAACGCCACTGAGGTGTCCACTGTCCCACGGGGCCAGTTGTGCGCCCTTCTGTTCCTATTTTCGGTTTCGTAGCTTAAATCACGAGAAAGGTGGCCACTGTTCCGAGGGGGGGGGGGGGGGGTCACTTATGCACCTTTAATTTCATATTTCTGTTTCGGCGCAGCTCAGGAGCGGCTGAAGGTCGCTCAAGGTCAAATTTCCAGTCATGTTGGCCTTGGCTTTACCTAGCGTAGTGAATCTTTCGCTTCAAGAATGAAAAATGGAGGGAGATAGAGGAAAGAGGTAGGTTTCGCATTTCCGATCTTAAGCAGACAGGGGAAATCTTGTAATTTTGTAGCGTGAGCTACATTGGCCATATTCACATCATTTCTCTGTGGCCGGTGGCCACACAGAGAACTGAGTGGTGGCCCAGCAACCACCGGAGCTGGCAGCGCCGCTCGCCTCGCCATCTGACATGACGTCAGAAGAGGAGCTGGTGATACCGCATTGCATCAACAGAGGAGGAGCTAGCGTTGCATTGTATACATAGAAGAGGCGGCTAGATCGGATTCGTCAGCAGAAATTGAAAGTGAGTCGGAGAGACTGAGAGAAGCCACGCTTCGTCGCCGGAACGAAACCAAGAGGAGGCGGCGAGCCGAGGAGACGAACGAAGAACGAGCCGCACGCCTCGCTAGGGGGTCGCAGAGTGCGGACGCATTTCACGTCGACTCCGTGCAAAGACGACGAGATTCGCCAACCCCCCGAACCACCGGCATATATTTCACCACGAAGAGTCCCGTGAAGGTGAGCGCCGCATGCAGACCAATTTTCGGCTCGATCCGACCATTTTTCCAGCCCTCACGGCCCCTTTTCGCCTTGAGCTACCGCGTCGCTCGAGCTAGGCCTCACTCTCCTGGGAGCTAGGCCTACTCCGAACGCGACCTCCATGCACACCGTCGTCATGGAGGTGCAAGTGCAAGCCGAAACTATTGACCCTCGCGACTTCGATCCGTGGGACTGGGCGCATATGCTCAGCGTTCCCGCCCGCACCTCAGAGCGTCCACAACAGCAGAATCGTCCAAGCTCTTCCATGCAAGCCGAGAAGGCAGCCAGCCTTATCACAGCTGACATGCCCGCCAGGGAGACCGCGTTCAAAGCCCACACATCAGAGCAGCTGCGCGCCGCGCGCGTCGCCGCGCAAAAGTCACTCCAGCCGCCGCCTGCAGATTACAAGGTCATTTTCCGCTCCCGGGGAGGACTTCAGCTCGCCTTGGTACCGCCACGCCAGCTTCGCGTCGCCATCATACAAGCTGCCTCTACGCTCCAGGAGCCCACCCGCACCCAGCTACGTGTACACCCTACAAACAACACGTGCACAATGAGCACGCCACATCAAGCAGACGCACTTGTACTCGTCAAGATCAGCCAAATTCAATACCATGCCAACGACTACGCCGTAGCAGCTTACATTGCTCCCCCGGACGGCGCAGTGCGAGGGGTGATCTCAAACACCTACTGGAATGAAACCCCCAAGGAGTTACTAGAGGACCTCATCACCGGCAACCCCCGCGCTCCTATAGTGGATGCTCGACGCATGGGCACCACTAGATATATACTGATTACCTTCCCGAGAAGGGCCGGTCCCTCGTACAATTCTTTATGGAGGGGGGCTTCACCGGTGCGCACCTTACAGTGGCCACATGGACGCTTGTATTAACTGCCGACAACCAGGCCACAGAACAGAAGTATGCACGCTGCCGCGTAAGAGTAGCTGCCCAAGGTGTGGCAAACCTCTCCCCAAGGAGCCTAACCCATTCTGCACTCCCCAATGCATATTATGCGGGTACTGTTGGGGTTGAGGCATCCCACCGCTGCCACCACTGTTGGGACTGGGAGTCCGAGCCAGGAAACGGTCGAGGCGACGGTGAGTCAAATGAACTTTATGTACAGTATGTACAAGGGCTTTTACATGATACAAGGGTCATGAGCACCACGGGCAGGCACACAGAAGAAGGGCGGCCCCGGCGGCGAGCGTAGCTCCGGCGTGATGGCTCTTCTGCTGCCCGTGTGCTGCTCGGGTTCAGCGCGGCTCCGTTTTTATAGCCGCTGGTAACGGTTACGGCAGCCAGCCGTTCAAATCCTCCAATCACTGGCCACCGTTCAAATTAGACCAATGGTCGAGAGCCGGCGAGCGTCGGAGGAATTCGCACCGACGGAGAGGAGGAGAGGAGGAAGGGTCCGTGTCGGCGCCGCGGCGGAGGGATGAGTCACGCTGCATGTCGCGACTTGTCCGAGAAAGTCTGGGCCTGCTTTGAGCGCCGGCGGGCGCGCAGCGCTGGTTTAGACAGGCCCGCCAGCGAAATGTGGGCTCCGGCACTACAGTACGCACACATGACGGGCACGGGGAGTTGCAAGGCCAGGGGGCGAAGACTCACATCCACCCCTGCAAATCCCCACATCTCTCGCAAGGACGAACCATCCAGAGACACTTTTCGCAAGGACACCACCGCCACCCGCTCCACCTCGCGTCCCAGAGGAGAACGTCCATAGGACCGCCAAAAGCTGTCCTGGGCCGACCGAGCAGCTGGAGCCATCTCCAAACAGACCGCGCCACCCCATCCGCCCCAGGAGGACCCACGCGACAAGGAGATCAGGGCCCTGTGGGAAGAGGTGAGTCGCCTATCCTCCCTCATACAAACCCCACAACCACCCTCACCACCAACCCCACCTTCACAACCCGTAGCTCCCACTCCCACCCAAACACCCTTACGCACGCAACCACCGCCCAAAAAGAATACGTACCACAGAACCCCCACCGGTCACACATGACGACCTTGAAAACATTGAGCCAAACTTTTACTCAAATATAGATACCAAAATCGACTCTCTCTTCATACAACTGAAGAAGATCACGATGTTCTCCCCCCTGATTCATACATTCGACAAGAAACTGGCCCACCTAGACACCCGTATTCAAAATCTAGAGGACATGCAAACCGCTATCATAAACCGCACCAACCTCCAACCACCGCCCCTCCACCCCTCAACCCCCCCCTCCGACTCCTCCCATACTGGAACACGAAACGCTCCACTATGGCAGGGCAACAACCTAATTTGCCCGTTATCCAGTGGAATTGCCGCGGCTTCCGGGGCAAGCACGCGCCTTTGCAACTCATCGTTCCCATCCTCACCCCCCCCCCCCCGCCCCAGATCATCCTCCTCCACGATACGACCAGTAAGGCCTCCCTTCCTAGTCTCACGTGCTACCATTCAGACGCCACGGACAAACCCAGGGTGTCCACACCTTTAGGGGGGCGCTAGCGTCGGTGACGGGAGCGGTCGCATACCGCGTCGGCTCCGTGACAAATCGCAATCAATTGCGATACACCAACTTTTCCCCTGCAAGCCTGGTATTATCGTCTCCAGGAACCTCAGCGGCACCCGTCTACACCACGTTTGTTAAGGTGGGGCCAATTTTCGACCACTTTTCGGTCATTTGAAGCTTTCGTCACGCCGCGGTGGTGCTAAGCCTAACGGCGCCGGGGCCTGCGATGGCCCCGGTCGGGGATCCCTCGGCTCTGGCGGCTTCAAATCAAGTCACCGGATACGACCCGCAGTCCTTGCAGATCGTAACAATGGATACCCATCAATCCGAGGATACGACTGAAGGCGAAGATCCTCTACCAACGGAGGACGACTACCTGCAAGATATGATCCGCGTCTGGCGCGGAAAGAAGAACGCGGCAGCGGCATCGAGGGACGCTGGTGCTGGTGCCACCCAGCAACAGGCACCGGCTAGCTCTGCGCATACGCAGGGCGGGAGTGCGCTGAACGCAGCCTCGAAGAGCTCCAAGCAACTCCGGTGGCGGCCGCAGAACACGCCGCGCATTGAAAAAGATGACATCGTTGTTGTGCTGAAACCAAGAATCACGGTCGACCTCAAGGCAACGTTTGGTCCTGGACAAGCCGGCGCTGCAGTCCGCAGCATCCTCGGGGACGACGCAAATGCTGGACTTGCGGTGTGGCCCGTTTGGGACCAAAACGTCCTTGTATGTGCACTGAAATCAGTCGACGCCGCGGAGAAGCTACTCCGGGATATTGTACTGCCGGTAGGGGAACGCGAGCTACCGTTCCGGGGACACCCTAAACTCTCCGGTGCGTTCTGTCGAGGCGTCGTGACTGTTTCGCCAGACGAAACGTCTGAAAGCGTTAAAAGAAAACTCAGTGCGGAACAAAATGTGGTGTCTGTGCGCAAGCTAGGGGGAACCCCGGTTGCGGTGATCACCTTCGCGGGGACCAAGGTGCCACGGACGGTGTTGTACAGCTACGAACGGCTCCCTGTTCGCCTGTACAAGAAAACAGTGCCAGCATGCCACCGCTGTGGCACAGTGGGCCATCGGGCCGATGCGTGCCCGCGACCGCAGCCGGGACGCTGCAAACGCTGTGGAGTCCAGGTTCCCGATGCCACTCCTGACGGCCTGGCGGAACATGACTGTGTTCCGAGCTGCCTCATCTGCGGAGGCGGCCACCCTACCGGAGCTCCTGGCTGTGCTGGGCGGTTCCGGAAAGCCATCAAACCGAGCTCACCATCCGGATCGAAACCGAAGACAAAGACGGGGCCCAAGCAGGCTCCTCCGCCCAAGGCCAAGAAAGCGCCAGCCGATCAGGAAATCAAGGCCAAACCCGGCACATCGAAAACTGTCAAGTCCGCGACCCAGGCTGTGCCCCCGGTCCTCAACGCCAGGGACTTCCCGCCCTTGGCACCCGTCCAATCACAGGTGAGCAGTTGGAGTAGGGCAGTCTCTGGGCCCCCTACCCGTCCCTCCCCTACCCGTCCCTCCCCTACCGAAACCGCCCTACAGCAGCAGGTAGAGGAGCTCAGGCGCCAGAACCAAATTCTAGCGCGCAAAATTCAGGAATTAGAGGCCAAACAGGCCGGGTCATCCGAACCAATGCAAGAAGCTGAGCCAGATGACGAGGATGACGGATCATCCGTAACATCTTGCCTCACTAGCGTCTCGCGGCAGAGCGGGGACACGGTAGTTGGATCAGCTGGTCGCGTCGCCGGCCTAGAGGCACTGCAGCGCCAAACCGAGCAACTGGAGGAGCAAGTGGCGGCCCTCCCGAATCAAATCATGTCAGCAGTCCGCGAGTCCTTCCAGGACATGTTCAAGGCAGCTTTAACGCAAGCACTTCCCGACCTTATGGCCCAGGTCACTGACTCGGTCCTTAAAGGGACACTGAGGAGAGCTCTATCAATATTTTTTTATAGCAATATCCGATAGTTCGGCATCTGGTGTCTTTGTTGCCGCTCGGCCGGCAGCGAAAGATGCATTTATTTGGAAGATATTTGGATTCGAAGTTGAAAAAGTTTTTCCCGCCGCTCTGATTCAAACTCGGGATTCTGCTGTGACGACAGAGTCTAAAGTGACGCGAACATGACGTAGCGCAGACTCCGTGATTGCTGGCAGCTTGCGGTGTGGTCTAGCAGCAGCCGAAATGAAAGCTACCGCCGGCCGCATTGAACGCATCTATCGGCTGCGGCTACCGTCGCTTTGTTTACATACGGCGTTTTACCAGTGTTGCGATGGATCCCGTTCCCGACGTTCCCGAACCCGACAACGAAGTTCTCGCTAAGAACTCCGGCCTGCACTTCAGCGACCTCAGCCCAACAGAGCGTGCTATGCTTTTGAGGGCTGAAGCGGCTGGTGTGGCCGGATACCAAGAATCTCCAAGCGCCGAGGTAGCCGAGGAGCCGGCATTGTCGACAGCAAGTGCGGGAGCAGTCATCGCCGAGCCATCGTCACGGCTGACGAGTCGAGACTGGTACGTGCTGACATATGGGAATTCTATAATAATAGTCCTCGTAGATCGTAGTGCTGCCCAGCGTCTTCGTACGTTCGCTAAGCGAACACGCCGAGCGGTGCGTTTGCTAATATCGAGGCTCGTGCAACATTAGCTAGCCATAGGCGTTTTCCTCTTCCTTCACCAAAGCATGTAACTGCGATGTGCACGAAAGCGTTTAAAAGCCGGCAGCTGCTATACCGCCTACCGTCACGAGAAATGGTGATAAATCCTCTTATTCATTTATTGGCTGAACGCTATGTAAAATTTGCATTGCTACTGCAGATAAGCGTACACAGTCAGGTTTGTTTGTTTTTTTTTTGCGGTTGTTTCAGGTGCAGTTGTGGACACTGCCAAGTTCTCTGTAACTTTGAGGAGCTGGAGTGTGTATGCTGCCGCGAAATGGACCGCGCCGTCGCTGCTCAGCCGGAGGGCTGCATCACGGAGCACCCTGAATTCAGCCTGCTGTGCCTGAACATCGCCGTGCTCCGCGTTGCTTACTTCGAGCTACGCGCACAGCGGGAAGCTATGAGCGACGATATACACAAGTGAAGTTCTGTTCCCGTTTGATGCTGCGTTAGGCTGCGCATACCATACAACTTAGCATTCCAGGGCATTCATTCCTGAATGTTCATATTTTACACTAAATCATAGTGTAGTTATATTTTTACGCGTAAGCGTTTCATGCTACATGAACTGCAAAAAAGTTAATTTCCAGTGCACTCCATTGCATATGAATAAGTCTTGCAGCATATTGAGTTTTACAACTATGGGGCTTTATTCATCCTTGGGTGTTATCTATCATGCATACATGTGTGTATTTTCATCACAGTGTATGATTCACTCAGTGCTTTTGTTATTTATTCCCAGAAGGTACCGGTACACAGCATACCGGCAGTTTGTTCGGTGGCTCTGGCATCGCCTGGGTAAAAAACATCGCCTCGTCTTGCCAGCCTGCGTTGTGGCGAAAATAAGGGCATCATTCCCGACAGACACACCAACAGGGTTTAGATACCCTGAATATTAGGAGGCAAGTACAGACAATTTTTCAGGTTATTGTTGTGGGGGCTATATTCTGTGCTCCTAAAGGTAAGAACAGAGAAACGTGGTTTTCCTTACATCTCAAGAGGGCTTCTTATTGGGTGGCTTGGTAGCTGTTCATTATTACAATTTAAAGGCACCAGAGCAACTACACATCCAACAATGGAAGACAACGGGACAGAGCACGACTCACAGCTACTTTATTTCACGGTAAACACATGCATTTGTATCCTCAGTCATCAATTGCTCAAAGAACATATTCATGTATCAATCATCATCATCATCAGCCCGACTACGTCCACTACTGGACAAAGGCCTCAGCCATAATTATTCCATTAACCCTGGCTTGTGCCAATTGTGGCCACCCTATCCCTGCAAGCCTCTAAAACTCATCCACCCACCTAACTCTGTGCCGCCCCCTGCTGCACTTGCCTTCTCTTGAAGTCCAGTTCAGTACCCTTTGGGAACAGCGATTACCTTCTCTTCGCATTACGTGCCATGCTCTAGCCTATTTCTTCTTGATTTTGACTAGAATGTCATTAACCCACGTTTCTTCTCTGACCTACTCTGCCCTCTTCCTGTCCCCTAACGTTACACTTATCATTTTCCTTCCCGAAGCTTGAAGAAGTGACAAGCAAAGATATTCTCTTTCTTTTCGTTGTTTGTAATCAGTATTTAAGCCCATTTTTCAACCATTAAACGTCAGTTGGAAGTCAGCGCTTGTGAGTCCTCGTTCTTCGTCGTGTGTCCTGCTGGTTTGCGCTGGTATTTATATGTTATGCATCACCAACTAGCCCGCACCCTTACCCTACTGAGATTACTAACGTATTCTTCATTAACTCTTATTGCCAACTGTTTCCAATCCAGGCCTCTGAATGGCTCCTGTAAAGAGGTGGTGAATAGCATTGGCGAGATCGTGTCTTCCTGCCTGACACTCTTCCTTAATGAAATTTTATTGCTGATTTTATGTATGACTATGGTGCTATTGTATTCTTACATCTGGCAAGAAATCGCATGACAGCAAAGCATGGCTCAGAACAGCATGAAGGGAAAGGTCTGGTGTGCTTTGTAAAATTTCGGCCCTCTTTATTTTATTTATGCTCCCTGAGGTTTGCTCATTCACACAGTGCCCGGTTTATCCTATATAGCAAAAACCGTTCGTGCGGGCGATTTCATATGGTACCGCTATGGTGCACCTTATAAAAGGTCACCCGCGCTTGGTTCCGCAGCCCCTTTTTCTTTTTTCCTTCTTTTTCAAACCAAGAGCAAAGGCCTTTGAGCTCCCTACAGGCTGAAAAGACAAGCGTACCCCATGCTTGCTAGCAAAGTTCTTCAAATTGTGGGCCAACTTGTGCACATACAGCGCCACTGCCAGTCTGACTCCTTCTTGGGGGACACCTGCCCCAACTCACTACTTTTCATTCTCTGCATGAGGCTTTTGGTGACCTCTTTCACAAGTGAATGAGGGAACCCAGCTAAAGCGAGCCTGTCGAATCGGTTTTCAAAGGTCAACTGCATCTTGTGAATGCATGGCTTCGTAAGTGGAGATTCAAGGCAAAGTGAAGGAACTCCTGTTTTTTACTCATTTTCATTGTGAGGAGTCGAATGGCAGATGCCCTTTTCTTTGAACACGCAGGATAACACCTGCACACCCAGTTCGTACAGAATTCAGTGTTCAGGTCTAAAAACATAACTATAAGAACAAAATTGCAAGACAAGCTTACAAGATGAAAATAAATATGAATTGCAAATAATACACATTACTTTACAATACTAACAAATATAGGTTGCCACAGAACGTCAGACAAAAAGCCAAAAAATATGAAGGAGAAAACAAAAACTACGGTCAATTTACAAGGTAAATTAGTGGTATTTAAAATTCTTCATTTATCATTGAATGATTTATGGTAGTGAAATACGCAAATTATTTGAATAGGTATATCCTTGTACTGTTTCATGGCACGAGATGCTGGAGATGAGTTGAAGGCTTTCCAATCCTTTTTCCCACAGCTACTTCAGGGCAGCAGCCACTTCACGGCTTTGCAAAGCGTGCTTTGTGGGCTTCCACCAGATCTGCCTTGGATGGCCTGGACGGCACATTTTTTGCATAAGCTGGGCCAACACTTGGTTCAGTATTTTCCATGGCCTCTCTAAAGCTCGGGTACAAAAGACAGAGCTCGATGACCTTCGTGTGTAGGTCCCCTGCGTACCCTGCAATAAACAAAGGCATTGGTCTGATTGACTTTACGTGCTTTTTTTTCCCCACTGTGTGCGGAAACTAGAGACTGAGTAGTTCTGCCATGTAAAGGCTTTGAACAAGCAGCGGTTGCATCCTATGCACTTTTACACACAACCACAAACTACACAAGAATGTAATATGAAAATCACAGTGACTTGCCAAATGTTGGTGCTGTCTTCTGTGGCGTGACGAATGTGGCACCGTGCCTGGCTTTTGCGGTTTTTATGTGCCACATGAGTGTGCCATCGCTTCTCACTGCCTGGTCCCTGTCACCATTTTCATTAAAATGAAGAGCCGCAAGGAGTGTGCTAGGAAGGTAAAGAAATATGACCCGACTTTTAGACATGTTGAAAAACATTTTCCTTTTGCTTTATGTGCTGCACTGCTATGACAAGATGGATATATTCTGCATGTATCCTTATGCACACTCACCGAGCCCTCATGCCTTCATATGTAAATGAGGTTGACTTGGGGGCGAACCCATTCAAAACACTGTGGAACGCCTCCAGGCCATATGTTTGTACTTGTGGTGAGAGCCGCTTAATGTCTTTCAGAAGCAGTGCAGCTTTCACAATGGCTTCCACTTCCTTGTGTGGAAGGGAACCTGGAAAAAAAGCACACACAACATTTTGTGCTCTTATGCAACGGCACAAACACATTCTGCATGTTGTAGTGCAATTTCTGTTGGAATGGCAAGGGGTAACAGTGGTATTATTTTCTGACTACTTTCGGTAGGCGCACAAGATCTCTGCTGATGGACTAGTGTTGTTCTTTTAGAACAACACTAGTCCTGAGAAAGCTGAGTAGAGGTGTTCACTGCACTTACCAACACTGAGCCATGCAGAGCTGCTCAAAGGTCCATGCAGACACCTTGGGTAGAGTTGGTTGTGCCCTTCGTGGATGTTGCTCACATGATTCACAAGACTCTGCCATGCTGCCGCAAGCAGCTCGCCATCCCCACCACAAGCACAAGCACACCAGTATAAGTGATTTACAATCGCTTGTTTCCAGTTTCCTATAGCACTGCAGCCAGATTTTTTTGAAGCGGCGACCAGTTTTTTCGTGATCCCTGAAAAATCGTCAAAAATTTCTCTTTACTAGGAGTTTCAGCTGTATTTTTAGCTGCAGGATTCATTCAGTAGGAAGAGCACAATGCTGAAAACTTGCCAAAAAAAAAAGATGCTAGAATGAAAAGGAGCTCGTGCTGAATTTGAGTGAATCATGTATACGAGACAGTAAATGTACAGAGCACGTACAGCTTGTCAGTATTCTTCCCATAGCCAGTCACACATTGCTGCCACTGCTGTACGTTTCAGAGCTGTCCAGCCGAAGGAAATGCTCCTCTTTGTCACGAAATGGTAGTGAGTAGGTGGCTTTATGCGCATGGTGCGTGGCATGTTTGTTTAGGGCTGCTGTAGAATAGTAGTTCATAGCTATTTTGGTGAGGGCAAGAAAAGGAAGTTTGCTGTTGGAAATGCATTGTTAGGCAAATGTTACGTTTCTTCTAACAGCGAAAAAAAGGTGATATTTCCCTATGCCTTCCTTGGTTTCAGAGACTGATGGCTTTTTATCATAAGTCCTAAGGAGCCCCTGATCTTCCCTTTTCTTGTCTCCACTCTGCATCTGTCACTGATGGAGATAGCTGTGCATAGGACAGTCAGTGTCAATATGAAGGTAACTATCATTGCAGCTATACAAAACATTTTTTTCTAGCATAATGACTAATTTTCTTTTAAAAAAATGGCAGTGAAATATGTGGGGACAAAGGAGCCAGCTATTCTCATCTATTTTGTTTGCTTTTCTCCTAAATATAAGCTGTGGTAGAGCACTTTGTCCCAGTGGGTTCGTCTGGGAGTAATCACTTTCGTATTGATTCCAGCTGTAAATGAATGTTAGTGCTTGGAAACTACGTATTCAGTTTTGTTCACATTATAGATTCACTTAATTCATGCCTAAAAGGCAATAGGAATGCTGAAGTAAATCTAGTATCCAGTAAGGCTTCTGTTGGGATAATTTGTGTTCTGTTGCTCCTAAAAATTTCAAGGCACAAATGAGCAGTTTCAGTATCACAAGAAAAGTATGAGCAATTACAGTAGGTTATTAGTAAATTTCACGTTACATGGCTCTACATCACATATTAACTTGAAGGTGAAAATCTCTCCATACCTTTTGCTACATGCCAAACGTCAAAGTAGTGCACTATTGACTGGCACTGCTGCATATGTTTTTTTATGCCTGGGTGCCTGTCTGTTGTCAACGACTTGATGTGGATTCCTACTTGTGAAAAGAAGGCAAGGCCTCGTATAAGGCCTTCCTTCTCCATGTGGCCACTTGCCTTCACTGCATCTGTCTGAAAAGCATAGGAGTTGATGTGACTGTAAACAGCTGCCATCACTGGGCTAAAGCCGCGAAAAAAAGGGGGGGAATAATAGAGTTAATGTAATGTTCGTACACTGTATTTGCATTGGTGCCTAAATATTTTTTGACCAACACAGTTCCCACTTCGAGTTACTGATCAATTCGCTCTCGCCCTACCATAAGCTTGCCGTCCCGGTTAGCTCAGTTGGTAGAGCGACTGCTCCGGTGAAGCGGTGGTCCCGGGTTCGAACCCCGGACCAGGACGAATTTCTCTTTAACTGCGAAGTTTCTGAGAAAGCTGTATAGCTTTCCTTTGTAGCCGCATGGCTGCGCTCGGGTGGATGTCAATGAGTAATTACTCCCTTATTACTGCATTTGCATGCATTCTGAAAATATTTTATTTCAAATTCAATTCAGCTTTAATGCTGAGCTCCATAGCACCATCATAAATTCTACTTACTCTTCAGAGCAATGCATTTTGGCACTTACCTCTCCCACTTGCACTTGTTCAGTGTGCACTATTTTTCCCAAGCTGGGGTTCAGAAAGGAATAGGTCAAAAACTTTGCACTGTAGCCAGGTGAGTCGCAGCGTCCGTCACCACACAGTTCCACCTCACTGTCAGCCAGGGATGCCAGCAGTTTCTCTTGGTGCTCTTGCCAGACCTGTGGGAAATGCAATGTTCAGCTTCATTTTAAACTTTGTCCTATTGTTCTCCCTGTGATAGCAGTAGTAGTAAGACACTTTATTTCAGAGCACAGATCAGGTGCTCAGAATGTGCTCTGCCTGCCGCACCAGGCTGAGCTTATTCTCTTCATGAGAAGCCAGCCAGAGGTGGCAGGAGAGAACTGGGCATGAGAGGAGGGCACAGAAAGGGGACTGAAGAGTGACAGGACAGTAAAGAGACAGTGTGCAAGATCAGCATGGAGTTTAGGGTAGTTAGGTCAGGAGGCGCCAGAGCGGAAGAAGAACAATGAAGCATTGCTGATGTAATGAGTGATTTTTATGAAAGGCATGGGCCTGGGAACTAGAGAGACAGGAGTGTGGAGTGGGAAGAGCAGTGAGAATTGGATGTAGGACTGGGAGATGGCATTCTTGGGCAAGAGGCCTTCGCCACGGAACAGTGGGCTGGCCTAATGGATCGCTAAAGCTCGGTTGAAAGTCTCTCACGGCTAAACTATGTCAGTTCATTCTCTTCCACATTTTTCAAGTTTTGCCTACCCTGACTTGTGCAGTTTGCTGTGAGGTGATGAACTGTTGCACTCATTGATACTCTACCCAACATCAACTGCAGCATAACCCAACTACCTTTCTGTTTTGTAAAAATTAGTTTGCCACAGCTGGGCACAGGGACTGTTATCAGCAATCTTAAAGAATGTCCCATCTTTGCCAAAAGTAGCAACGCTACGTGTACTGCTCTTTATGATATCAGGAGTCTTACCATCTAGAGGATGATTGTGGTGTCGTAGCTGCACGCCACACAGGTTATCCTCACAGCCAGTGAGAGCTGGTAACAGCAGCTTCAGTGCTTTGACACTAGGTTACTTTTTGGTCAAATGTTTTAGGGGAATCCCCCAAGGTGGGGTAGATTTGTAAGAAGGGAGTAATTACTCATTCGTATCCACCCAAGCACAGCCATACGGATTTTCTTTGCAGCCGCATGGCTGCCCTTGGGTGAATATCGATGAGTAATTCACGGCAGCCTTATTTCTTTTGATAAAGATGTCACACCACAGGGCTAGGAGTGCAGGAGCTTTTGTTCATGTAGGCTTTTTCTGATGGGTTAACCCAGAGCAGTGCACCTTATCCTTTGCTGAACATGCAATGGATTGAAACAGTATTTGTACTGCCAGTGAATGGGATGAAATTAAGTAGTAGACAGTATACAACTTTGACATCGCTTGGAACAACACTAATATCCGAAAGCAGTCATGCATTGTACTGCCATCTGTAAATTCCTGAAGGAAGGTTGGCTGTGGAATTTATGATTTATTAACCTTTCTTTCTGTTGCATATTTTAAATTAGGGGTTGTCTGCAGTGACAGATGGTAGCTTGCACACTCACCATGTTCACCGCAGGGAAGAGGTATGCCTTCTGGTAATCAAAGAACGTGTGTTCGCTGAGTGCCTTGATTTTCATTATCTGCATCAGTCTTAGAGTCTTTGCAGGGCTTGAACCAGAAAAAAGCAAGGCAGTGGCGAGATCAATGTTCCCCTTTGGCTTTCTTCCAACCAGTGGCTGGCTCGACCATGTGTGTATATGCCCATTGGGGCATTTTGTTTGTGCACTGATGCACGTCCCAATGTAGCGCAGCCTCACTTTGCAGGCTCGGTAAAGGCAGGTCAGGCATATTTTCAGTAGTACCATGAGGCAGGTATGGGCAACAATGTAGTAGCTGCTCTCCTCAGTGTCTCCATTATCATCGCTGTCCCTGTAAAACGAGGTCATTTTGTCAAGTCTGAAGTTACGCAATGATGCGCCTTGTTCATCTATTTCTTTAGGCAAAATGGCATAGAATGATTGGTACTTTCAACATTGACAACTTGCCCGCAGAGCTCAGTTACAGCGCTGTATGTAACGTTATTTGGTTGTAAGGTTATTGAGAGCATTTTTTTCTCCTAATGCGACTACTTGGTCGTTACACATATCAATTTATCAGATGTGGTTCGAAAGTCAGGCAGCAGATTGTCTTTTCATTCATAATTTTCCAAGGGCACTTCGAAACTTGGATGAAGAATGAGAGGGAACACACACGGCATTGTGTGTGTGTGTTCCTTCTCGCTCCCTGCCCTGGTTCTGAAGCACTGTTGGAAAATTATGAAGGAACGCCAACTTGCCCATTCTGCCATTTTTCTTGTCTTCTCAGTCAATTTACTGCAGAACACAGAGAGGATTCTAAATGGTATATTCCTTTTCAGGCAGTCTACTGTACTTACTCATCTTCCATTGTCTCATCTAATGTCCATGTTGAGTCATTTGGCTCATACATGTCATCGTCATCACCTCTGACATGTACTGGTGACACTTCAGGTGACGCCAAAGGGCTGGACTCCTGTTGAACATCCAGACGGAGACGTTTCACAGGTGTTGATGTGAACTTTTGATAAGTGGCCTGATCTGTTTGAACGGCCTGTTCTCTTGTCTCCTTGAGCACAGTGTTCACCTGAACCGCTGAAACACAAAAAAAATAATTCAGAACTACACTGCTGCAGGTACCTAATATCTCTATAGCAGATGGCTCATAAATTGGTGTGGCAGTTCACACTGCTGCAAGATATTGGACTAGCAGTACATATTAACATAGCCATTTAATTTTATTACTTCAAAATTATTTTTCTGCCTAAGCACCTGCAATAACAGAAGGCCAACTCCCACTCACAGATATACCAGTAATTAAATTAGTGCAGGACAATAAATTACAGCATTTTACACACCTTTTTATTTCACTTTTTAATTCAGTAATTTAATGTGATGCATTGCCTGGAGGCAGTAATGTCACACCAAAATAATTAAGTAATTTTGAATTTACTTCTTTTAAAGCGCTGCTCCTGTTTGTGCCGGCAAAGGAGGGCAAAGTGTTCTACGCTCACTTTGAAACTGGTCAGATGTTTTAGGGGAATCTCCCAAGGTGGGGTAGATTTGTAATGAGGGAGCAATTACTCAACTGCATCCACCCAAGTACAGCCATATGGCTACAAAGCTGTAATTGCTCCCTTAATTGCAAATTTTAACTGCAGTTGTAATTGCAAATGAGTAATTGCTCCCTTACCACTTTGAAACTTCGTTGCACCCTGCGGTATTATGATTTAAGACACTGAAATCTTTATGGGAGCTTTCACAGGACAGTGCACTGTCGGGGTTAAAAGTAACAGACCCCCGTCCTCTGCACCGGTTTTGGCACCAGGAATGCATCATCAGGTGGAGGCGGCACGGAATGCGGGGCGATTCGGAACTTGGAGGTGGGGTCAGTTACTTTAGCCCCCGATTTTACTTCTGTGTGTGAAAAAAATTCTTAAATTTAAGTAACTGCATTACTTTTGTGTGAAGTAATTGCAGTTTCATTACTTTTTGTGAACAGTAACTGGTAATAAATTCGTATTTGCGTGATCTCGGGGGGAGTAGTTATTAATATATTTAATTACCTTAACGAGAACAGAAAACTGGGCAAGTTGGAACGGATTCATCTTAAAGCAGCGCAATACACAGGACGAGTGAAAGAAACAAGAGACGACACGAATTACCTTCCAGCTTTGCCATCTATGCCTACACATGTCCATGTACACATCCAGTTACCCTGCTTTACCTCTACCACCCAGCCACTTCGTTCCTTCTTTCCTCAACTTTTGATCAGGCCTGTTGTTGAAATACAGAAACAGATCTGCTAGGTGCATAGGTGGTGTAGTATAGGTATGAATGCAACACAAGAGGCACACAACTGTATATTCTATACTTGTAATAATCAAAACAAAGTTTTAAACATTTTAGTTTTCACAGTAAAAGCCAGCATACATCCAGTGACATGCTTCAGCTCACCTGCATTTCGGCCAGGCAAACGAACCTGCACACCTATGTCGTGCATGATGCCACGACTTGATGCTTGTACAGGTGTTCCCTGTGGAGCGTCTGTCTCCATTCCTGTTTTTCTGGCAGCAATTGGGGAGGCCTGAGATAGTTAAATAATAGTCTGTGATTTGGTTCTTTAGCTGCATTTCTGGCATATGCAATTTTCAGATGCAGAATATACGACTTGCAAAATGCAAGTGGATGCTTACCTCGGCAGGTTCTTTGGAAAGTATACTGATGTCGTCATCACTTTTGTCAATGTAAGCCTGGAAACCACAGGAGGCTTGATGTAAAAATGCAGTATACTGTGCATTATGATAAGCTGACACACTGTTTAACAAGCACACATAGATAGTGATGCATGGTACAGCTTACCTCTTCATGTTCCCCAGAAGACTTGCCAGCTCCATCATCTATTGTCACCTTAACGTTGGCCTGGAAGCCAGAGCAGCCCAGATGTAAAAACACAGTAAAGTGTGCATTGTACCAGGTTAGCACACAGCTTCACAAGAACACATGGATGTCACTGTCTGGTACAGCTTACCTCCTGTCCTTCGAAAGATGTTCCAGCTCTTTCATCTGCTGTTGTGTCAACGCTGGCCTGAAAGCGAAATGAGCTCAGTTTTAAAAACACATTAAACTGTGTGTGTCATTACAGATTTTATGAATGACAGGAACACTTCTACAGCCAAATTATTCTCTAGGTCAATCAACATAGATAAAAGGCAAGGAGCGTGAGGCTTGTTCAAGGTGCAGACAAATTTTATAAGAGGCGAACTAAGCTTACAAGCCTGCTGACACCATCTGATTTCGCTGATAATGCAGTTGGTTCGGCAATCATGGCCAGAAATTTTAATTAAACTTGCCACCTCCACTCCTCACTGTGAGCCTTCGGGACCACAGAGAGGAGTCTTAATTCAGGCATAATTTTATCAAAGTGCGCATCGTGAAAAATGCTATATGAATGAAACAAATAGTACATACAGCAGCTATAGGAAAGCCAGCCGATAATCAAGTCATCGGAGTGCTGGTGTTTTACGCTCGTTATTTTGCTTTCGGGCATAGAAGTGAGATATATACTCACAGAACTGCTGTCGTCGGGCTGCTGTGAGGGCTGTTGTCCACTCGTTGCCGGAAATATTGATGGAACCGCGCCTTGAGAGAGTCTGGGGCGCTGCCATGGAATCCCGAAAGACGCACTCAAGGATTGATCGATCACGTAGTCTTCGGGACGAAAATGCAGCGAACACACGAGCGCATACAGCGATACTCTGCCTTTCACCTTTCGTAGTGGCATAGCACGTAACCAAGTGGTCCGCCGTGGCTCATCTCTCGGCACTCTATGGTACACCACCCCACCGGCACTGCCCTGCTGTGATTCGGCACGGCTGTTGGGGCAACCTACGACATCGCATTGCCCGATCTTTTGCGGGGCAGCAGCCTCCATCTGCGTTGCCAGTACAGCGCTGAACTGCTGATCAAGAAGAGACCGACGGTGCAGTACGTCCGCGTACTCTGGCTGTGAGCGCGGGGAACACGGAGGCACGAAGTAGCGCGCACTGCTCCAGCGCCGAGTGAACTGCGGCACAGGCCAACAAATTGTTGCCGAGGCACCAGCTTTGTCTGAGGAGGAGCACGGTTAGGTTAGGCGCCGGCGGGTCATTTCCCCCTTCCGCCGTGGCCAGCTGTTGCAAATTAAATACTGTAACCCCAGTGCGGGGAGTCGCGAGGGGCGAGGACAAGGTCGGCGCGTCGCGGGCATCGGAAGCTGTCCGAGGCTTTCGGGCCACTGGGAACAGTTGCATATGGTGAAGCAGGCGGCGTCGAGGAGGTTTCCCACGGTTGCAAGGAGCCAGACGTTTTTGACACACACACACAAAAAAAAAAACAAAAAAAACGGACGTGTGCTCAAAGGCGCTCGCAATTAAAGTTTGCGGCTTGAAAGTAAAGCCGACGCAGGACGCTTCAACGGGTTGCATGAAAGCGCCCTGCGTGTTTCCGGAGGTACGGGCTCCACTGGATCTGCCTCTGGCACCCACTTGCATGTACCTACCTTCATATATGTGTACTGTGAATGAATTAAACTCGCCGAGAGCATGAATAGAACAGCTCCGCCCAACCGCCGAAGCTATTGAATAGAGCCGCAAACAAACGAGTTGGAGGAGCGCGCCGAGTCACGGTTTCGGCAGTTTCCAAATCTTTTTTTCTTAACTGCTTTGTAATAAACAATTTCCGTTAAGTAGAGCGAAGTTTACCGGCACAACCGGTAACGTTTCGCCGGGCTGGCGTACGGAGACGCAAGGTGTTTTCTATACTGCTAATTGCCTTGTACGATCACCGTCCATCGTGTGCCATCGTAGTTTTTCATCGACCAGCCTTGATAGGCTCCTTCAAAAGTTAACTAGCACTTGGAGCGTCACTTGGAGTTTCTCTGCTGTTTCACGCTTGCAAATCGAGGCGCGTCAAAAACGAAACCGCGCGGGCACGCAAAGCGCGTTGACGCGAAGCGCAAAATACCGAAACTCACCTGGCCGCCTGTGGCGCCGCCAAGTACCGGTTTTCTTTGCTTCCAACATTCAGGTTGTCGTCTGTCTGTCCTCCTTGTGTGATAAAAGTGTACTATCAATTTCAAAACAGAACTTTCTTCAGTATTCAACCGCTCAATCTTACTTTGTTAGCCTCAGTGATCCGTGGCACTCTTGTCTTAGCGTTGCTAGAACCATTGCTCCTAGCAACACTGCTTTCGTCTATGACGTCATTACGCTTGTACTTGCGAGCTTGGCCTGTGGCGGCGATACCTGTATTTCGGTTCTTGCTGTTTTCTACCTTACAAAAGCTTTGTCGCCAGTAAGAGTGCTGTTTTTGTGATCAGGAGCTGGTATTCTCTTTATACAAGCCAACTTCAATTTCTCCTCAGTGTCCCTTTAAAGCCGTGCAGCCCTGGGTCAGCACTCAAATTCAGAACGCCACTAGCTCCGATTCCCCTCACCTCAAACGTAAGACAGCCTCCCGCCAGGCAGCGAAGGAACACGGTTCAGGCTCGGCAGCTGTTGGGTCGCTGCGGCCTCTCGCTGGGGTTGCGCTGGCTCCCGGCCAGAGCTAGACCGCTCCCCCGTAAATAAATAGAACAACATGGCTAGCACATCTAATAGGAATGATAAAAACCTTGAAAAATTCCAAATCATTCAATGGAACTGCAGGGGTTTCAGGGCTTGGAAAAAACGGTCACACCTCCAGCTCTACCTGCAGTCCCTAGGTGACATGCCGGCACTCGTTGCCCTGCAGGAGCCTGGCATAGACGCTAAATTATCAGGCTACAGCACCTTTCAGGGGGGCCCCTCTACGTGCATCCTGGTGAATAAGGCTTACACCGGGGTTCAGGTCGACTTAGACTTGAGTACCGAGCAAGAATATACAATGGTCCGAGTACTGCCTCTCAGACGCCGCGACCCGTCAATACATATCCTCAACATATACTGCCCTCCGCGTAAGCCGCGCGTAACTTTCAATGAAATCTTCCTTCGCGCGATAAAATTGGCAGCCAAAGAGCCTCTAGTGATCGTTGGAGACTTCAATGCTCCCAGCCTTCATTGGGGCTACCACTTCGAACAGGCAAGAGGACGTAAGCTGGCGGAGCTCATCTCCACCCTCAGCCTCACGTTGCTCACGGACCCGGCGTATCCCACCCGAGTGGGGAATTCGGTAACCCGCGACACGTGTCCAGACCTTTCTCTTGTCAAAAATGCTAGAGCGGCTGCTTGGGAGAACTTGGGAGATTCTCTAGGCAGCGATCACCTCCTTCTCCGGATTACACTCATGGCGAAGGCAGCGCGCAAAAAATGGGGTCAGGCCAAGCTGACCGATTGGCACAAATTCCGAAATCACACTATCCCTCCCGTACTATTTTCCGGCGGCTACGCGGAGTGGGCTAACCACATATACAACATTCAGAAACAACACGTCACAACACTACAAACCACCGAAGAGATCCCCGCAGTGGACACCCACCTCCTGCATTTGTGGGAGGCGCGCCGGAGCTTAACTAAACGGTGGAAAAAGCAGAAAACTAATCGCAAATTACGCGACCGCATTGTCAAACTCACAGAGCAAGCTGCAGCGTATGCTGCCGAACTCTCAGATTCAAATTGGATAGCACGCTGCGACGCCGCAGCTCATCAGATGAGCTCGAAGGGGACGTGGCGTCTCTTTCGCAGTCTAATCGACCCCTCTCAAACGAGAGGGGAGACGCAAAAGCAGCTCCGGCGGGCTCTGCAAGGGTATCAAGGTACGACGGCGCAACTTGCGGACACTCTGTGCGACAGATATCTTTGTCGTACGGAGGACCCGCCTGGGCCTGAGTACATGTACTCTGGCAGGCCTAATGAAACACTTGACGCCCCTTTTGAGTTGCACGACCTTAAGGCGGCCTTAGCAAAAATGCGCCGGGGTACGGCTCCGGGACGGGATCACATAACAGTGAACCTGTTGGCGAACCTACCGGACTCAGCCTACCTCCATTTATTAGAATACATCAACCAGATCTGGGACGGGCGTCCACTCCCTCCCGAGTGGAAAACGTCACTTGTGACGTTTATCCCTAAAACAGGTAAGGCCGTGAATACGGACAACCTGAGACCCATATCACTGACCTCATGTGCGGGCAAGCTTATGGAGACGATGGTTCGGGATCGCCTCTCTCCATACCTGGAGAGTAAGGGCTTCTTTGCAGTTACCATGTTCGGGTTTCGCCCCCACATGTCTGCACAGGATGTCCTTCTCCAGCTGCACAGGGATGTAATACGACCCACAACTATGCAACACAATGAAAAAGCCATCCTTGCCTTTGATCTGAAAGGAGCTTTCGACAATGTTAAACACGGAAGCATCCTGGCCAACTTGAGTTCTACCGATTGTGGGGCTAGGGCCTACGCGTATGTAAGAGATTTCTTGACTAATCGCCAGGCCTTTCTTCGGATTGAGGGCGAGGAATACGGCCCTTACATGATGGGAACACGGGGTACCCCTCAGGGAGCGGTGTTATCACCGCTCCTGTTCAACATAGCTATGATGCACCTCCCAAGCCAACTGGCCCGGGTGGAAGGCATTCAACACGCGTTGTATGCAGATGACATTACAATTTGGACCACTGAAGGGAGCCTTGGGGACATGGAGGCCCGTCTTCAGCAGGCCGCTTCCATAGTCGATGCGTATGCCATTGACTGTGGGCTCCAATGTGCTCCAGCGAAATCAGAGCTTTTGCATGTCAGAGCGAACCCAAAGGATAGGACAGCAATTCACATCTCTCTGTCAGGAGGTCCTATTAGAGAGGTGGAGGAGCTCCGTATTCTGGGCCTTTTCATTCACCACAGACTCAGACCGGACTCCACCATTCTGAAACTCAAGAGAGTAGGCGAACAGGTAGGGCGCATGATCCGCCGCGTTTCCAACAAGCGGGGCGGTCTGCGGGGCAGGGACGCGCTTCGGCTCGTCTATGCCTTCGTGACTAGCCGGATCCTCTACGCCGTGCCATATCTGCGCACTACTAAGCAAGACGAGGCGCGAATAGACGCCGTCATCCGCAAGGCAACTAAGCGAGCCCTGGATCTCCCGGTGGCTACCTCTAATGCCAAACTCAAGGCATTGGGGGTGCTAAACTCCTACCAGGAGCTGCGGGAGGCCCACCTCGTGAACCAATACACGCGGCTCATGCAGACGGCCCCTGGGCGCCGCCTGCTAAACCGCTTACACATCCAACACGACTGCACTCCAGAGGAGGCGGAGCGTATCCCAGTACTGTGGCGCCATATGCTCTGGGTCTCCCCGCTACCCCGTAACATGGACACCGACATGCACGAAAACAGACGACAAGCGCGGGCTCGGGCTCTTGAGAGACAACACGGCTCCCGACACGGTGTATATTATGTAGACGTAGCAGGGCCATCGCCCACGGGATTTTACACGGCCGCTGTCGTTCACCAGGAAATGCACGTTGATGGACTCTCTTTTCGAGCCCCGAATTCAATGCGAGCTGAGGAAGTAGCGATAGCGCTTGCTGCCGCCCACGCCAATTCGAGAATCATCATTACGGACTCCCGAAAAGCATGTGATCATTACTTGGCAGGGGAGATCTCCCCCTTAGCTGCTTGCATTCTAAGACGGACTGCCACTGATCCAACACCCAAAAGAATCATTTGGGCTCCTGGCCACCAGGGCTTACGAGGTAGAGGCCGCTGACGCGGCTGCCCGAGCGCTTACTCACCGGGCTCCTCATCCCAGCTCTTCTGGCTCGGAGACTAACCAGCCGCTGCTGCGATTCAAGGAAATTATAACGCATTATAGCGACATCCACCGCCTTTTCCCGGCCCCTGCAAAGGGGCGGAGTAAGACGGAGGAGCGAACTTTAAGGCGCCTGCAGACAGGTACTCTACTCTGTCCTGCAATCTTAAAGCATTACGATCCTAACACGGATGGGCGATGCCCACACTGTGGGGAGACCTGTGATATCTTCCACATGGTGTGGGCATGTACTCAAAATCCCCACCTCCCCCCTTCCCCTACCCCTTCCAGAGAGGCATGGGAGACTGCCCTTCTCAACTGCTCCTCGCTTGAGTCCCAAAGGGCTCTGGTGAAACGGGCTAGAGACGGGGCATTGTCATGCGGTGTCCCGGACTAGGGACGCCGACCATGTAGCGTGGCCACTCTGTGGCTCCCAAACTCTATTTCAGAAATTAAAAGTTTTCACCACCACCACCACCACACCTTTACACCGTTCGATCACCCACCAATCACACACCGTAACTTCAGAGGTACCCTGCGTAATCACGGAAATTATACACCACACACAAACAATGGCCTCCACCTTTATTGCAAATATATATCATTCCCCATCTCACTCGATGTCTTCCCTGGAGATACTACTGCGGGGCCTCCGCATTCGTGCTCCCCAGACTGGTCACAGCTCCTTATTCTCCGCCCAACCACCCGCGGATACCCCACTGCACCCATTTTCATTGAACTAAATGGCTCTCCCATCCCAGAGATGGATATTCTCCGGGTTCTGGGACTCCACATCCAGAACAATGCCAAAAAAACCGTAACCCTCAAGAAGCTGAAACAGGTGACAGGCGCGATATCGCACCTCATCCGCAGAGTTTCGGGCCACCACAGAGGCATGAAGGAGCATGACCTATGTTGTCTCATTCATGCCTTCGTCCTCAGCCGTTTCTTATACACAATTCCCTATCTTCGACTGACCAGACAGGAGACGGCCGCCTTGGATGCCATGTTACGCACTGCGTTCAAGACGACCCTACACCTCCCAGTTAGCACTTCCACAGAACGCCTTCTACACCTGGGTCTCCGCAACAAAGTTGGGGAGCTTGTGGAAGGTGTTAGGGACGAGGTAGCAGCATCCCACCGCTGCCACCAGTTTGTTACGGACGAGGTAGCATGGCCGTGTGCCGGAGAGTGGATGAGGGACGTCTGAGACGAGGCTGCTGGAAAAGACAATTAGAGGACTTTATACAGGAATATTTACAAGTGAGCTGCAGGAACGCTGCAACACGACAGCTCAACACGAGACCATGATGACAAAACGCTCCCCGGCCGTGCCGCTGCCGCGCTTTTTAAGAGTTCCCTTCCCTAGGGTCCCTAGATGGGGGCCGGGTTTCACTGGCACCAATCACAGACACGCACGCACTCACTCACTCCCGAGAGATCACGCCGCCGTCACCCGCTGGGAGAGGGAGAACGATGCCATCGCACAGACGCCACAATGTCCTCGAGCGGCGTTTCCCGCGCATTCCGAACGCGCGTTCACACTCGGTGTAGGTGAAACGCTCGCTCCACGGCGCAGACGGACGCGGCTTCCGTGGCAGTCCAGGCGCTCACCCAACGGGCGTCTCGGGGTTTGTCGGCGTTTCGCTGCTGCCATGTCGTTGTCTTCCCCACGACGAAGGCGAGTCGTAACAGTCTGCCCCGCCGGGGGAAGGAGATCCCGATGGACAGGGGACAGCATCCGCTGTCCGGAGGGATGTCGCTTGAGGCTGGTCTCAACCGGAGTCAGTTGTCTCTCGGCGGTTCTGGAGCTCAGCGCACCCCGAAGTCTTCCTTCGCATGTGCAGGTTCCCAAAGGGCACTGCAAAGTGACTCGTGCTCCGCTAGCGTTAGAACCACGCCGAAAACCCAACCGCTCAGTCCGCAAGCACGACACAATCCCCACTTAGTAATGCCAGGCTCTTTCCCTCTTACAAACCCAATCAATCCCTGGGAGTAGTTCCGCAGCACTGAGAAAATGCCCACAAATCGGCACATTACACCACAAAGCGCATCTCAATTTTAAAACAATAAACAAAACCAATCGGTTCAAAATCCTGCATCGGGAAGAAAAACCACCAGTAAACTGCAACTATGATGCTGATTCTTGCGCAAGGGACCTCAACTTAAGCTATCGGCATTACCTTTGAGACTCCCCTTTTTGTGATGTATTCCGATTCGTAATGACCCCGACAATTACGAACGCGCTTGTTTCCCCTTCATTTTCTGCTAATTTTTTTTTCAGCAGGAATCGCTTAAAAAGAAAAAGCGAACAGCAGAGACATCCTCGGAATCTGCTGCTAACGAGCCGCGCCGCGGCTCAAAGGGGTCGCCTATTCTTCAACCGCGCCCTGCGCGGACGCACGCCAACAGTGGCTTTAGCAGCCGACAATTCACAAAAATCGAAGGGCTTCACTCCGCTTTGACATCTGCGAGCCCCTGACGCCACGCAACTACGATTTGTTCCGCACCCCGGCCGCGCGTCTTCAACACCTGAGCAGCGTCTGAACAGTTGAATGCGAGGGGATGACGGTCGCGTATGAAAGAAACGCCTACGAGGACTCCTTTCTCGATTCAACCGTGTCCTTCGACTGGAACGCATTCTGCGGCGTTCTTCCATGCGGTAGCTGGGCGTCCTCTGCGGCCCGCTGCGAGTTTTACGCGTCCTGCTACCGTAGCGTCCCCACAATGGGTGAGGCGGCTTTCGCGCTGTCTGTAAACGCCGAGCTAGTCTGGCCTTAGCGCGGTGCCTGACGCATATGGAGTGCCGTGATGATAGCCTCGGACGATTACGCTGCTGGCGGGCCTTTACCTTTACAATGTCCTCGGCCCGTACTTCGTCCGTTCTCTCGAGAGCACCCCTCGTCTTGGCTCTCCTTGCGCGTGGTCGCCTTCCTAAAACTGCCTTCGCAGAACGGCCCTGCGCGCCGCCCTTTCTCGCGGTGCCCTCAACCTCCGCATCTTCTCTCTGACGCAGCACCGAGCCGTATTTCACCCTTAAGTTCGAATTATCGGCTCGTGCTTTCGGTGAGTCACCGCAGGTCGCAGTAGCTAGCTCTCCCGACAGCACTTTACCTCCTGCTGAGCATAACTTGCTCTCCTGAGGCTTGCTAATCGACCCTACGACCCTAACTCCCTGGCCTGCAACTTGATCTGAAGCACACTCGATGGCTAACGTTGCGATCTGCCCTTGGGTTTCAGCGGTGCACTCGGGTGACTCGCAGCCGCTCTCCTTACAGCAAAGCGCTGTGTCCAAAACTTCGCTACTAAGGTTCGCCAGCCGCATCGAAGGAGGGTCTCCCTTGATTCCTTGACTGCTCTGGCCCGCAAGCTCACTAGTCTCTTCCTGAGCAGAAGCATCAACCTCACTTGTCAAAGCAGGTTTTGCCTCAGGGCTAGAGACGGTCGCTTCTCCCTTATTAGCGTTGTCTGTGCTCACTAACGAAGCAGATCGCTCGGCTTTGTTTTCGGTGGGAATCCTGCAACTCACAGATTGCTCTTGATTCCCATTAAACTCGGCCTTCACAGAACTTTCATCATGACTTTCCTCAAATAACCCAAGGACTACTTTTCCCTGGTCACGGAGACCTTCGGCGTCTTTCTCCTGGGTATTATCCTCCCGACCGCAGGAATCCGCCTCCGTCCCGGAAAGTGCATGCTTCTCTGGGCTCAAAACCAACGCATTGCCCCTTTCCTTATTTTTAGCAGTGCCTACATTATCGCCCGAGCCCTCACGGCTGGCGGATCTGCACTCTTCCTCGTTACTAGCCTCAGTGCCTACATTATCCCCCGAGCCCTCACGGCTTGTGGGTCTGCACTCTTCGCTAGCTCTTCGACCGAACTCATCGGTCCTCGCTGCCGAAGTGGCCTTTCTTTCCTGGACCAAACCTGTCCTATGCCGCCACTTCTGAACAGCACTCGTGTCATCCGGCGACTGAGCGGAGCTTCTAACTCGGTCCCTGACACTATCGCGGTGTAGCTTACCACCGTCAATTTGGCCTTCCAAATCTGCCTCCGCGGGAATACGAAAGTATCGGAGGAGCGCACTTTTGGTTATCGCATAGTTGTGGGCATCCTCGTCAGACAACCTCGCCCAGACATTACAAGGTTCACATGGGAGGAATCCCATCAACACAATTGGCCAATAATCCTCGTCTAGCTGCTCCTCCATGCAAATTTTTTCAAAATTTTCTAGAAAAGCTCTGAAATTTTCGCCTTTTCTAAGAACACTTAAACGAGATCGCACACTAATACTTCTGAGCGCGTTAAGTTCACGCGTGAGTTCCTGCATCTCTCTTTCGTATTCCTGTTCCCGCAGCTCTCTTTCGCGTTCCATCTCCATGTCGAGACGCTTCATTTCCAAAGCGTATTGACGCTCGCGTTCCTCTTTCTCTTGTTTTTCTTTACGTTCGCGTTCCTCTTTCTCTTGTTTTTCTTTACGTTCAAGTTCCTCTTGTTCTCTTTTTGCCAATTCCCTTTCCTCAATGGTCTCAAGGCATTCCGCAAGCTCGTCATCTTCAGCCTCTAACGCAAGAATAGCCTTCAGCAGTTCTGGTTTTCTGAGTTTGTCTGATACCTCCAGACCCAACTCTTTCGCAAGCTCCAGTAACTTTGGTTTGCGCAGCGTCTTCAAATCCATGGCTGCTCCGAGTGCTGCTTCTCTACTGCCCGCTATTGTCTTGCTGCAACTAACCCAGCAGCAACGACAACCCAATTACCAGCTCTGTTTCTGACACTAACAAAAGCCTGGCAAAACTCAGCAGAAGAAAGTCCCGCACTCACCAAACCTCGCAGCCAAGAATCCAGCGCAGTCGGTCCGCTGCAGGCAACCAGTCATCACAAAGGGCTGTTGCACTGCCCCCGACTCGCCGTTCTGCTGCTCAGCGTCTCGTTGTCCGCAACTCTCCGCTGGCGTCCGATGTTTCGCACCCCACCGCTGCCACCAGTTTGTTAGGGACGAGGTAGCAGCATCCCACCGCTGCCACCAGTTTGTTACGGACGAGGTAGCATGGCCGTGTGCCGGAGAGTGGATGAGGGACGTCTGAGACGAGGCTGCTGGAAAAGACAATTAGAGGACTTTATACAGGAATATTTACAAGTGAGCTGCAGGAACGCTGCAACACGACAGCTCAACACGAGACCATGATGACAAAAAGCTCCCCGGCCGTGCCGCTGCCGCGCTTTTTAAGGGTTCCCTTCCCTAGGGTCCCTAGATGGGGGCCGGGTTTCACTGGCACCAATCACAGACACGCACGCACTCACTCACTCCCGAGAGATCACGCCGCCGTCACCCGCTGGGAGAGGGAGAACGATGCCATCGCACAGACGCCACAATGTCCTCGAGCGGCGTTTCCCGCGCATTCCGAACGCGCGTTCACACTCGGTGTAGGTGAAACGCTCGCTCCACCGCGCAGACGGACGCGGCTTCCGTGGCAGTCCAGGCGCTCACCCAACGCGCGTCTCGGGGTTTGTCGGCGTTTCGCTGCTGCCATGTCGTTGTCTTCCCCACGACGAAGGCGAGTCGTAACAAAGGCCATCGCCAAACGCAGTACTGGCGACTCACCCAAACATCCACTGGTCGCCATATCCTGGAGTCTCTAGACATTCGTATCTCAGCGAATGACCCTACCCTCCTGCCCATCCCTCGGCCCCTCCACCGAGAACTTCTCATGAAACCTCTCCCTCGCAACATGCACTCCCAGCATCATGAGTCGCGCCGCCGAGCCCGAGCAAAGGCGCTCCACAAATACTAAGGCTTCGAATCAGATGCCGTTTGGGTGGACGCCGCATGCACGGGTGAGGAGGCGGCGGTGGCCGTCGCCAACTCCTCCCTACAGCCTCTTGCAACTGTCCCCCTCCCCTCGGTCACCTCCTGGAGGCAGCCAAGGAAGCAGCCATCGCCTACGCGCTTGCACACACGGAAGCACGCTACATAATATCGGACTCCAAAATTGCGATACTAAATTTCGCGCGCGGGTGAGTTGACGTCCCTGCGTTTAGCATACTGAGCTCGCCTGCCGCTCACCAGCCCCGCCATGTGGAGCTGATATGGGTGCCTGCGCACTCCGGGAATCCTGGTAACGAGGCCGCCAATGCGTTAGCCCGAGGTTCTTTAAACCGGGCGCCGCCGGCCTCCGATCTCGGATTCACGTGGGATCGCATGCACACCTTCAGCGATCTGACGCAGGCCTTTCGGGCCACGCACCCGCTCTACACCCCCCCCCCTCCAACCCCTCCCTAGACAAGTACCACCAGACGCTCTGGCGACGCCTCCAGACGCCGCGCACCCTCCCGTACCGCTATCTGAAATCCCGATATCATTCCATCCACTAGCCCTTCCTGTACCCTCTGCTAGCATCCCTCACTACCCTTTCCCACATCCTATTCCTCTGCCCTGTGGACCCTCCCCCACGGGGCCTGGATCACCTCACCACTTGGGAGGCATGGGAGACCCTCAGGACGAACTGGCGGGCTAGTTGGTTACACATCTCAAAAATTTTAACGAGCGCACGAGAATGAAACGAGGGCTGAAAGAAGACACACACCACAAAGCGCCGTTTTGTGGTGTGTGTTGCGCTCCGCGGACGCTGCCAAACAGGCCTTCACAACCAGCCGGGCTGCCGACGTCATGGTCCGCAGGAACATAAACGTTTGAATGCAGTGGGGCCGGGCGGGGGCCCAGGGGTCTGTGAGCCCAAACTGCTCTGCTTAAATTAAAGTTTCTATGATGATGATGAGGTCGTAAGTACGAAGCGGCCGGGCGAGTGCATTCGAATGAGGATGGTTTGTTGTCTAGTTCGGCATTTCGTCCCAGGGCCGTGGATCAACGACGGAATGAAACCAGGAGGAGGCAAGGAGCTGCAGAGACAGAAGGACCTCAACCTGCTCGACATATCGAACAGAGACGGCAGAGTGATGCAGCTCGGAGAGCGGCGCGACTAGCCGCCGATACAACGGAGTTGGAGGACGTGAACGCTCGCCGTGTGACGGACCATGTGATTCGCCTGGCTGAAAGTTCAAGTGCGACGCGCATGTTCCAAACGGACTTTACAGACAAACAATTTAGATTTTCGTAGGACGTTTGTGCAAGACTTTGCCATGTGCTATATTTGAGTCCGCTCAGTAGCGCAATGCGTGAAACACTTCGTTTAGCCGTACCTGACTGGTGTGAGGAAGGTGGAGCCGTGGAGAGTGTTTGTGCTACGTGTAGGAGCGTCTTACAAACATGCAGACTACACAATAGGGAACCACGATCGACCTGGTTCACCAGAGATAAGCCATGGCCTCAAAGTGCTCTCTCGGAGCCATTGAGACGGCTGCTTGCTACTTCACCTATCATCGGGCCGTCTTTGTAGCAACTGAGAAACAACAAGATGAAGACTGAAAATAAATGGGTTACACATTAAAAATGCCCAGTCTTTAATGTGACCTTAACGAACAGGCCGATCAGGCCGCCCGCGCACTCTCTCCCCGGGCTATCTCCCTGTCCTTGGAAGGGTACTCCCAATCAGACAGTCTGGCCCTTACATCCAAACAAATCACCGATTACTACAAGGAGGAGCACCGGCGATACTCGGCCCCTTGTAAGGGTCTGGATCACGCTGACGACCGCCTCCTCATCAAAATTCTTACTGACACTGTACTGTGCCCGGCGGTGCTTAAACATTTCAATACATCCGTTGATGGCGCGTGACAGTTCTGTGGGGAGGTGGCTGACACCTTCCACATGGTCTGGGCGTGTCAATCAAACCCATCTATCCCCCCCAACCCCAACAGAGAGGACTGGCAGGCGGCCCTGTTCGGCTGTCAAGATTCTGAAGAGCCAAAAAGCCGTGGTTCAACGGACGCGGGCGGCGTTGCTTGCCAATGGGGCACCGGAATAGGGGCTCCACCTAGTATTGTAAGGGAAAGGGCCAATAGGGCCCTACCCCCATCACCTTTCTGTACAAATTTAATTGCCCATAAATGTTTTTCACCAGCTCCACCACGTTAACTTAACGATAGGTGACAACAAAACCTGAACACCCAGACGTACCAAGGTAAACAATAAAGATGTAACCGTAGAGATAACCGATCAATAAAAGTAGAAATAAATAACATCAACTGTACCTCTCGCAACGCGCATGCACGCATAACTGAGTTAAGCCACAGCTAATTTTTTTTTTCACATTGGCGACGTAAATGGCTCACTTACATTCATCGCTAGAAGGTTGTATAATGTAAAAAAAGAGGCTTTCCTACAGTGGAGCAGCCGGGGTTCGAACACGGGACTTCTCGCATGCAAAGCGAGCGCTCTACCTCTGAGCTACACCCCCGCTTTTTTTTTCTTTATTGCCTGTCTTTGGCTCATGACATTGCACAACAAAAATACACATAACGCTATATACCCGCGGTCAAATCGAAGCAAATCGAATCAAATCTTATTCAACTATTGACCGCGAATACATTGTCCCCGTTTCGAATAATTCTCCTGCTGCAGTCGCTGCTTCGTTTTGCATTTGATTCTCCGCATGGATCAACTGTGGATGTGATGGCTGTCCTTTGAAGTCCATTGTGAGGCCAAACCGCAGCTCGATGTTTTCTTGGGCCTCTGGGATTAAATTGAAAGCATTTCGCGAACCTTATTTCGATGGAGGCGAAATTCACGCGGTCCGTGTACTGTACGATGTCAGAGGTGGGTGAAATTTCCGGAGCCCTTCACTACGGCATCCCTCATAGCCTGAGTTGCTTTGGGACGTTAAACCCCCATAAACAGCAACAACCATAATCCACAAAATAATAGAAAATAAAAAAGCGAAAATTATAAAAACCAAATCAAGAAATAAAAGTACAAATAAAAAATAAAAAGGACAATAATAAACAAAAATAAGAAAATAAAAATTGTTGAAAGAGAGGACAGCAAAAGGTAAATTGGTTTTTGAGGCAAGGCAAAGGCGCAGTGTCTGTCTGAAAAATCTCGGCGGACACCTGAACCGCGCCGTAAGGGAAGGGAAGAAGGTTTAGAGTGAAAGAAGAAAGAAAGAGGTGCCTTAGTGGATGTCTCCGGGATAATTTCGACCCCTAGGGGATCTTTAACGTGCACTGACATCGCACAGCACACGGGCGCCTTTTGCGTTTCGCCGCCGCCCGCGCACTCTTTCCCCGCGCTATCTCCCTGTTCTTGGAAGGGTACTCCCAATCAGACAATCTAGTCCTGACATTCAAACACATCACCGATTACTACAAGGAGGAGCACCGGCGCTATCCGGCCCCTTGTAAGGTACTGGATCGCGCTGACGAGCGCCTCCACATCAAAATTCTCACTAACACTGTACTGTTCCCGGCGGTGCTTAATGGATGGATGAATGGAAAATTTTATTATGCAAGCGAGTTTGAACCGTTCAAGGTATAACGGCCACCGCACAGCCCTTACGTTACGCGCATGTGTCCAGGACACGTAGGGCAATGGCACTGGCACCCTGGTTCACACATAGAAGTTGCGTGTCCGGGTACTGCAACGCAATGAGGACCTCCTATTCCTGCGATATTCCGATTTCGGGCTGTCCCTGCGGGGGAGGATCGTCAGGGCAGCCGAAGAGGATGTGGTCTAGGGTGGCGTGCCATTGTCCGCAGAGAGTGCACTCTGGGGAAACAGGGCGGAAGTAGGGTAGAAGCTGAGGGGTAGGAAGAGTTCGGGTCTGGAGTCGCCTCCAGAGGATTTCTTGGGAGTGGGATAGGCGGGGCTGGGGTGCGGGTATAGTCGACAGGCAGAATGTGCTTGTTGAGTAAGTTCTGAGAACCTGTGTGCTCGCTCTCTAGAGAAATCCCGGCTGGGGTCGCCATTTGCCCGGCAAATAAGTCCTCGGGCTATGTTATCGGCGGCATCATTTCCGGGATTGCCAGAGTGAGCTTCAATACGCCTGTCGGAACTTAGGGTCACATTCTCAATACCTGCCACGCGGAGGGATGGACGCGTCCACGGGCGAAGTTAAGAATGGCTGTTTTGGAATCGCTAATTATATAAGCCGCATTGGTTTGGACGATGGCTATTGCTATAGCTGCTTCCTCTGGTTCTTACGGGGTACAGGAGGGGTCTATGAAGTAGGTAAGGGGGGGGGGGGGGGGGGGGGCTGCTGGGTGGTAAGCCACAGCTACTGAATAGACTGGACCACACGCGGCGTCCACCCAGCGCACATCCTCTGAAGTACCATATTCTTTATGGAGAGCTTTGGCCCGCGCGACTCGGCGGGATTGGTGGTATTCAGGGTGGAAATTCTTAGGAAGGGGTTTGAGGATAAGCGCGGCGTGCATGACGAGAGGGAGCGCGATTAAGTCTCAAGCGTGTGCGGGTATGAGAATTCCCACAGAATCCAATATCTATTGTGCTCTTTCCGTGCCAGCCAGACGAAGGTACTGTCGGTGGCGATGTGCATTTGTAAGTTCTTGTGCATTACTAATTTTAAGAGCCTGCCCGTGCTAGTGCTCTTTGGTGGGTTCAGCGCTACTTTGGTAGCCATGCGGATTAGAGCATTGATCTTAACTTTAACCGCCCAGGAGAGGTTCAGGTAAGGAGTGGCGTAAAGGATGCGATTAAGCACAAAGGCATGCAGCACCTTAAGATTGTCTGCTTTTTCTATACCGGCTCGTGAATGTGAAACCATTCTGAGATGGATGACGGAGTAAGTGGGCTGTTTTAGTACTTTCAGGGTCAAGTTGTTTTTCCCCGTGTCCTGTAAATGCAGGCCAAGAATGCGGAAAGTAGGTGTTTGTGGCATGGGAGTGTCATGCACGTAAATCGTGATGCGGGCGGTAGGGACGCGCCGCGGCGGTGAACACATCCTTTGATGGCGAGTGCCAGCTGTGTGGGGAGGTGGCTGACACCTTCGACATGGTTTGGGCGTGCCAATCAAACCCATCATTCCCCCTAACCCCACCAGAGATGACTGGGAGGCGGCCCTGCTGGGCTGTCAAGACCTAAAGACCCAAAAGGGTTTGGTTCAATTGACGCGGCGTTGCTTGCCAATGGGGCCCCGGAATAAGGGTTACACCTAGTCCATACTGCTGTGGCAGCACGAGGGCACCACGACTATGATTTCGAAACAACTCGCCCAATTCTCAACACTTCTGAATTTTACACCTAGTATTGTGAGGGGAAAGGGCCAATAGTGCTCTACCCCAATCATCATCATCATCAGCCTGACTACACCCACTGCAGGGCAAAGGCCTCTCCCATGTCTCTCCAATTAACCCTGTCCTTTGTCAGTTGCCACCACTGTATCCCCGCAAACTTCTTAATCTCATCCGCCCACCTAACTTTCTGCCGTCCCCTGCTACGTTTGCTTTCTCTTGGAATCCACTCCGTTACCATTAAGGACCAGCGGTTATCTTGCCTTCGCATTACATGCCCTGCCCAAGCCCATTTCTTCCTCTTGATTTCAACTAAGATGTCATTAACCCGCGTTTGTTCCCTCACCCACTCCGCCCGCTTTCGATCTCTTAACGTTACACCTATCATTTTCCTTTCCATAGCTCGCTGCGTTGTTCTTAACTTAAGCTGAACCCTCTTTGGTAGCCTCCACGTTTCTGCCCCATAGGTGAGTACCGGTAGGATACAGCTGTTGTATACTTTTCTCTTCAGGGATATTGGTAAGCTACCATTCATGATCTGAGAGAACCTGCCATATGCGCTCCACCCCATTCTTATTCTTCTAGTTATTTCCCTCTCATGATCCGGATCTGCGGTCACTACCTGCCCTAAGTAGACATATTCTCTTACTACTTCCAGTACCTCGCTACCAATGGCGAACTGCTGTTCCCTTGCTAGGCTGTTGAACATTACTTTGGTTTTCTGCATGTTCATTCTTAGCCCCACCGTTCTGCTCTGCCTGTCTAACTGATTGATCATACTTTGCAGTTGTTGTCCTGAGTGGCTTACAAAGGCAATGTCATCAGCGAATCGTAAATTACTCAGGTATTCTCCATTAACTCTTATCCCCAACTCTTCCCATTCCAGTCACCGGAATACCTCCTGTAAGCAGGCAGTGAAGAGCATTGGCGAGATCGTGTCTCCCTGCCTGACACCTTTCCGTATTGGAATTTTATTGCTGACTTTATGGAGAACTATAGTAGCTGTGCAATCTTTATAGATATCTTCCAATATTTTCACATAGCACTCTTCTACACCCTGATTCCGCAATGCCTGCATGACAGCTGAGGTTTCCACTGAGTCAAATGCTTTCTCGTAATCAATGAAGGCTATATATAGGGGTTGGTTACATTCTGCGCATTTCTCTATCACCTTATTGATAGTGTGAACCCCAATCACCTCTCCGTAAAACTTTTAATAGACAATAAATATCCGTCACCACCACCATCGAGACGCGGCCGCCGCAGTCGGGTTTACAACCCGGGTATTCCGGCTCTGTAGACGAGCGCCTTAACCACTTCGCCACCGCGGCGGGTACAGGGAAAGGCTTTCGCATTTCCGCTCTTAAACAGAAAAATTCGCTGTGGCTTAGCTTGGTTAAGCCCGGTAATTGCGAAAGCAATACCCGCACCTACGCCATGGTTCAGCTGGTAGTGTAGCTGGTGGTGGTGCTTTTGGTTAGACTTGTGGCGATGCATCGGTTATACAAATGATAGTTGAGGCGACAAAAATGAATAAGAAAATTTGCCTCTCCCGCACCACTGATGTATCGCGGGTATAAGCCCAATAGCAAAATAAAAGATTTGGCCCAAGGGCAATTGTGATTTTGCCACCCGAAGGTGGAAAGAAATCAATAGGGAAAGCTCTACTTTAGCGACCCACCGCCGAGGAAGCGGGCCCGGGGAGACTCCCCTGATCTCCCCTGGGACGTAGAGGGATGGGATGGGCGTTTGGAAATGGGAAATTGGAAATTGGTTTGGGTTGTGGGAATTAGGTGGGATTGGGGACAGCAGGTATTTTGACCAGATCTGGCTTGATTTGATCCTGAGTTCCTTTTCAGGCCTTCTTGAAGGGCGAGCACTCAGTGCACCAATTTTGGGCCCTCGGCGTTGGACGTACTCCCACACCACAGAGAACGTTTTGCCGGCGATCTCCGACCGTCCGAGACAGGGAAAAACCTACAGGGGCTCGACTAGGATCCCCTCCCCCAAGCCAGGTTCCGCCACCCCGACCGTCCCACAGTACTAAGAGACGGATATTTCGCAGCACTCGTTCGGTACTTCGGCTCTTACTCCTGCAGTACTCGCACACGCTGCAGCCATCCTTTCACGGTTTTCGCGGCGATCGTCGCCAGCGATCGCCCTGGCATAGTATGTGAAACCTCAATCCATACTCCCACTCTGTCATGGTTGAGGTCTCGATTGATGTCCGCAGTGACATCACGTGCTACCACAAGGTATATATGCCCGTGCCCGGGCCAGGCTTTGATGCCCTCTGCGATTTCACCAGTCTACTAACCGTTACTCAGACAACCGCCAGGCTTTCCCGCGTTTCGGAGCTTACTGGCCTCGGAGTTTGCTGCTACTTACTCCATCTCTTTTCGTGCTTTCAGGCCAAGGGCGGCTTCCCCAAAACCCAAGCTTGGATCGCCCAGCCGCATGCCCCCGCGAGGCACCGAGCTCTTCGTGATCGGAAACCAACGCGTCCGCGGCTGGGTGGTAAGCCCTCGTACCGAGAGGGAACCGTGACTTTCAATTTTGCGAATTTTGGAACGACCGCGTCTGCCCGGGCGATCTCGTCGATCGGCAAAACAGCTAAGTCCCGACCGCGTCTACCGCGTCGACCACGCCAAAAGCAAACAGCCGTTCTAGTCACCAGTTCTGCTTTTAAGCCGGATTCCACGTGCCCAGGCCGTCTCCCTTCTCGTACCTGCCCTCCCACACAGGCATAGGGCATCGTGGGCGCGACACGCTCACAATGTCGCGGAAAGTCTGCTGCACCTTTCCTGGGGATTCGCAACCCCAAGAGTGGATTCCGGCGGATCCACCCACCGCTGTGCGTTGCACCGGAACAAAGCCTAGTAGCCGAAAATACACCGGCCCGTATCCGGTGGCAGGGGGGGCCACGGGCAGGCCGCACAGTCGGATTTCCCCCCCCTCCATTGGTTATACAATACAATCCAATCCAATTCAATCTAATTTAATCTAATTTAATCTAATCCAATCCAATCCAGTCCGGCCGCCGTTCATGTGCACCGCCGTCGCACAAGGACGGCTCGAGATGGTCGCCCAGCTCTTCGGCGTGACGTCACAACACCTGTGGCGTGCCTGGCGGAGAGAGCGGGAGTTAGGCCACCGTTCATGTGCACCGTTGTCGCACACGGACGGCGCGAGATGGTCGCCCAGCTCTTCGGCGTGACGTCACACAGAGGTCATGCGAAAGGTCATTTGATGTGCACCGCCGTCGCACCGCAAAGGCTTGAAAGTGAAAGTAGTATTGCGCTTTCGCAATAAAAGCTGGTTGTTGTTGGGTTTTTTTAGGGGGGGGGGGGAATGGTGTACTATCTGTTTCAGTGGACACCTGAACCGCGCCGTAAGGGAAGGGGTAAAGTAGGAACTGAGAAAAGAAACAGCTGGAAGACGCTTAAGCTTCGCCTTTTTGAGAGTGGAACGCGACCGCGTGTCGCAGCCTGCCAGGGAGTCCGCGGAACACCATCGCCCGTTCGGCGCGACGCCTTTCCCGTTGGACAAATCGCTCGGAGTCTCTAGGAAGCCTCTCAACAAACCCGATGCCACGAACGCCAGCATATCTGCCGCGCCGAAAGAACGGGCAGCAAGCAGCAAGCTTCGTGGTGAACGCGCCTTGGATGTGCGATGCGTTGTTCGCCGCTGTTACGGCTCGGGTAGCAGCATCCCACCGCCGCCACCAGTATCATAAGTCGGGTTGCGTGACCAGTTGTTGCGTCCTGGGGGCTCGTCCGGGATGAGGGAATGGTCTGAAGCTTCGAAGGTTGGGGATACGAAAACAAGCAGGTTTAAAGGCACTTTTTAAAGACACTTAGTTACATAATGAAGAAAAGAGCAAAGAATAAAAAATTACGAGTTCATGACGTCGAGCGACTGGATGAGCCTATTACGCAAGGCCCAGAGCCTTCGTTCTCCCTTAGGGCGCTGGTTAAATAGCCTAAGGCTCCACCCCTTCACCAGGTGGCATTTCAACACGACGCGCAGGTCGGCACAGCACAGCAAACGAAGACACCTGTTGCAGAGTCCACGCGTGGGAACTGGCGAGAAGGAAACGTAAGTCTGCCGCTCTTTCGCACTGCGGTGCAACACTACCGCGAACAGCAGGTGTCTATCGAACACAGGTGTGGGATCATGGCGCCGCGGCCGCAGCTGCGCTGGCTTCCTCGGAATCATACCGGGTCCTCTCAGACGAGGTGAATTCTTTCTTTCCTTGTCGTCCGTCCATCCTCGGTCGCTTCTAGAAGTGAAGGTCGTTCACGCCGAGCCGAGTGTGGGAAGAGCTTCATCGGCCACTTCCCAGACGCGCGCGTTCGCACGGGGAGTCAGACGTGCTGTTCGTCGGCTCCGCTGATTTTCAGCCGGAGCAGCGGAATTTTCCGCCTGACCCTAGCAAGTTCATCCCCAACGTGCACCGAAAGCTGTCGGGAACATCTGGACACCAGTTTTTTCCAAGGTGGGCCCGGTTAAACCCCTTTTTCGGGCAACACATGGCCCGATCGGGCCGGTGGCGCGGCTAGGCCTAACGGCCGAACCGGTACCCGGCACATCGGGGCCTCTGGCCACTGACGCCAGTATGGCTGCTCCGCAAATCTCCTGCCGAGGCTACGACCCCGAAAACATGCACTGGACAACGGTTAACCCAGCGGCAACCGAAGGCCCAGTTTCGGCAACGGTTACCCCAGCGGCAACTGGAGGCCCAGATTCGGCAAGATTTCGCAGCGCCGCGTTGAACGCCGCAGTGCTGCGCCGAGCGCAAGACCAAGCCTTAAAGCCGGCGTCCGTAGACGCGGCCGGCGTTCACGCCGGAAACCAGCAGTCACCCGACCCGCACGCGTCGGGCCGCAGTCGGCGACTGCTCACGAAGTGGAAACCGCCTGTTATACCCAAGCCTGCTCCAGACGACTACGTCGTCGTCATCAAGCCCCGGACCCGCGTCTCGTTGTACGAGACTTTCCAGGAGACCGGCTACGGCCGGGCGTTCACGGCTCTCCTGGGCACGCAACCCGCAACTGACCTTACCATAATACCGGTAAGAGAACAAAACCTCATTATTGTTCAGACTGCGAAACCTGAGCTAGCCGACCGGATCATCGGCGAATTTGAACTTAATGGACCCGACGGGAGGGTCCCCCTTATGGGGCACCTGCGCCAAGAAGGCAAGGAAGTCTGCTACGGCGTCATTACCGTCCGTAACTCTGAAACTACGGACTCGCTCCGTACTAGGCTCCAATGGCGCTACGGCACCATCGTGGAAGTGCGAAAATTTGGGACATCCAACAAAGCGAGACTGACTTTTGCCGGAACAGAGAAGCCACGTTTCGTGCACTACGATTCAGAGCTTGTACAAGTTAGGCCTTACCAGCGAACCATTCCAGCCTGCCGACATTGCGGTGTGGTCGGCCACCGCGTGGACGCCTGCCCCGCCAGAGGCTGGACCGGTGTGGCCTGTGCAGACAGCAGGCTCTACTCGTTGAGGGGGTGCGGGCCCCTCACCAGTGCAACCCAAAGTGTTCAGTGTGCGACGGGGCCCATGCCACGGGGGGCCCTGCGTGTACGGCTAAATATCGCGCTATCCAGCCCCCGCATGCCGAGCGCGGCCGTAAATCGAAGCGGAATCGACGCAAGCGTGGCAAGCGTCGCCCGGACAAGCTGAAGGCCAAGGCTGCCGACCAAGCCATGGACCAGCCTGTGAATTCCTCTACCGGAAGCCAGGGGAAACCTCCAGCTGCGCCACCGCCGCCTCAAGCCGGTGCAGCGAAGCCCCTCGGACGTCCCCAGAACGGCGGCTCCAAGACGTGGGCAAACGTTGTCAAGCAACACTCCCAGGTGAGCGGCGCGGGCAGGGCAGCTTCTCCCTTCCCTCCCCCTTCCCAATCCCAACCACGGCCAATCTCTGCCGAACAAAAAGAAATATCTGCTCTCCGCGAGCAGGTTGCAAATTTTCAAAAGCGCCTCGCAATAGCGGAGGCCCGCCAAAATTCCCCCAACCACACCTCTGCCTCACCCGCAGCAGAGGCAATGGAAAGCGACGCAACCCCTTCAGGACAGGCTGCGCATGCCCTCACGGCACTCGAGGCGAGAGTGAGCGCGCTCGAAACTCAAGTTAACAACAGAATATCCGCATTGGAAACGCAAATCAATGCCACACTTACGGCGGCACTCAACAAAATTAGCCACCGTGCGGCATCTATCCCAAACCTCATAACCGCTCAGTTCGCTCAACTCACCCGCGCTCCCAAGCGCGCTGGCCCGCTCAAAACATTCGCAGGCCGGCAGCTCAAAGCGTCTAGGCGTCGAATCGCCGGAGAAGAAGAAGAGGTCCCCTGTGCCATCCCCAGTATAGAGAACGCTCCTCTCTTTGGAGCCACTGGCTCTCAAGCCTCCTCTCTCCAAACTCACAACTCTACCCTTGATCATGGCGGGCGCCCCTAGAAATAGGAAGCATCCGCGAAGCAATTCGATCCCTATTCAAATTGTACAGTGGAACTGTCGCGGATTCAAGGCACGCACAAAGCGAGCCGATCTACGCCTTTTCCTTACAACTTTCCCAGAATTACCTGCTGTGGTGGCCCTTCAGGAGCCAGGAAATGGCGCCACCCTTGCCAGTTACACGGTGTACCAGCAGGATGCGCAGAGCTGCCTCTGCGTACATAAAAATTACACGGCCTCCCAGGTTGACCTGGATCTTAGCGCTAATTTCTCCTATGTAATGGTGACGATCCTTCCGCTACGCAAACAGGACCCCCCATTGCACATACTCAACATTTACTGTCCCCCAAAGCTACCAAATGTTACATTCGCAGACATCTTCTGCCGGGCTTTGAAGGTCGCGAATCGGGATCCCCTCATAATCGTTGGGGACTTTAATGCTCCCAGCACGTTATGGGGGTACACACGTGGAGAGAAACGCGGACGCAAGTTGGCGGAGCTTGTTTCCACACTGGGCCTTACTCTTCACACGGATCCCGCGCAACCCACTCGTATAGGTAACTCCGTTACACGCGATACGTGTCCGGACCTCACCTTTACGAAAAATATTCGCTATGCAGATTGGAGGAACACCGAGGAATCCCTCGGTAGCGACCACTGCATAATTACCACTGCAATCCATACCAAACCACTCACAAGACCACAGGCCAATGCAAAACTACCCGACTGGACCAAATTTAGGAGCAGCTACACCAATCCTCAATCAATAATGGACCAAGGATACTCAACGTGGTCCCAACACCTAGTATCGCACTTGAAATCAGTCGAGCAAAATGTTCAACTCTCAGAGGCGAGCCCGGCGGTGGATAACCACCTCCTCCACCTCTGGGAGGCACGACACAGCCTAGTCCGCCGCTGGCGTCGTCAAAAACACAATCGGAAACTCAAAATTCGCATCGCGGATATCACCCAACAGGCGGCACAATACGCGGCCCAACTCGCCGACTCCAATTGGGTGCACCGGTGCAACACTGCAGCTCGGCAAATGTCGAGTCGGAGTACGTGGCGCCTCTTCCGCGCCCTTATTGATCCGGCACAAACCCGTACTGAGACACAAAAACAGCTTCAAAGGGCTATACATAACTTCACTGGAGACACGGCCAAACTGGCCGATGCGCTCCGCGACAAATATTTGAGTATACACCAGGATCCCCGTGGTCAGGCGTACTCGTATGCAGGTTCCGAGAACGCGGATTTGGATCAACCGTTCCAGCTCCATGACCGAAAAGCGGCCCTGGCTAAAATGAAGCGAGGTACAGCACCAGGCCGGGACAAGGTGACGGTAAAGCTTATTGCCAACCTCCCAGATCCCGCCTACGAAACTCTCCTCGATTACTTCAACACTATCTGGATTGGAGGCACAGCACTCCCCATAGATTGGAAAACGGCACTAGTAACTTTCATTCCCAAGCCAGGTAAAGCCATTAGCACCGACAACCTCCGGCCCATCTCCCTCACTTCGTGTGTGGGGAAGCTGATGGAGACTATGGTCCGCGACAGATTGTCGGCTTTCCTGGAACAGCAAAACATTTTCGCAGACACCATGTACGGTTTCCGCCCACACCGATCCGCACAAGATGTCCTGTTGCAACTTCACAAGGAGATTCTCGACCCCGTCGAGCACCCCAGCAATGATAAAGTAGTCGTCGCACTTGACCTGCGGGGGGCTTTCGACAATGTGACCCACGAGATCATCCTATCCCACTTGTCGCAAACAGACTGTGGGCGCAATACTTTCAATTATATCAAAGAATTCCTTACAGATCGCCAATCCTATATCCGGCTGCAAGACACAGAATATGGCCCATATCAACTTGGCACACGAGGGACCCCACAGGGAGCTGTCCTCTCGCCATTACTATTTAATCTGGCCATGATGAAGCTCCCTACCCAGCTGGCAGAGGTCGCCGGTGTGCAGCACGCTCTGTATGCGGACGACATCACCCTCTGGGCAACACAACAATCGGTTGGAGACATCGAGACCAACCTGCAACAAGCGGCAGCTATTGTGGACGAATACGCTCGTCGCTGTGGTCTTGAATGCTCCCCGAGCAAATCGGAATTTGTGCACATACGCCCCAACTCAAAGTGCACAACCAAAATTGCCCTTTCCCTACTTAGCGGACCGATACCTGAACACGAGGAGATCCGGGTACTGGGGCTTTTCATTCATCATAGGCGCAAGATAGACACTACCCTAAACAAGCTACGTAAGGTGGGGGACCAGGTGGGTCGGATGCTCCGCCGGGTGTCCAATAAAAGGGGGGGACTACGATGCAAAGATGCCCTGCGGCTGTCCAATGCATTCGTGACCAGCCGGATTTTATATTCGGTTCCCTACCTCCACCTACGCAAATGCGATGAGAATGCCTTAGAAGTAGTTCTCCGCAAGATTTATAAGAGAGCGCTCGACCTCCCCATAACGACGTCCAACAAGCGTCTCCTCGGTCTGGGGATGACCAACACCTTTGGGGAGTTACGAGAAGCTCATCTTAACAATCAATACTTGAGCCTAAGCAAAACACCTGCGGGGAGCCGCCTTCTGACCCGCTTACACATATCCTACGCAACACATACAGAAGAACGGGTCCGCATCCCTGAAGCCTGGCGCTTTGCACTCCAGGTGCGACCCCTTCCGAAGAACATGACTGCAGACACCCATGATGGTCGCCGTCTCGCGCGGGCGGAGGCTATTTCTCAACAATATGGCCATAAGCCAGGTGTCTTCTATGTGGATGCGGCCGGCCCACACCATGGGGGTTGGTACACGGCGGCCGTCATCCACCAAAACACTACAGTTCAGGGCCTTACTTTCCGTGCCCCAAACATTACATTTGCGGAAGAGATCGCCATTGCACTGGCCGCCGCAGATCCAGAGTCCCGAGTCATTATTACGGACTCCAGGGGCGCCTGCCGCAATATTGAGCAAGGGTATATTCCAGACCGTGCTTTCAAAATTCTCCACGCATGAGAATACACAGGTTTCCGACCCATCGTACCATCGTGTGGGCTCCGGCTCATGCGGGTCTTGAGGGGAACGAGGCAGCAGACGCTGCCGCCCGCGCGCTTACTCACCGGGCGTCGCCTCATCCGCAGCCTGATCCGGAATTCAATTTCAATCCGGCCATCACCTTTAAAGAGATCACCTCTCTTTATCAAAATTTTCATGGTCTCTATCCCCCTCCCTGTAAAGGCCTCACCAGGGTGGAGGAGCGCTGGCTTCTCCGCCTCTATACCAATACTGTACTGTGCCCGGCAGTACTTAAGCACTTCAATTCTTCTTTCTCGGGCGCGTGCCCACACTGTGAGGAGGAGTTTTCGGACACCTACCACATGGTGTGGGCATGCCCTTCCAATCCTGCCTACCCACCCCACCTCCACCCCACTCGAGAGGACTGGGAAGCTGCCCTGCGCGGCTGCTCCGAACTCCATGCCCAACAGGCATTGGTAGCTAGAGCCCGGGCCGCTGCGGAAGCTACAGGGATCCCGGACGCGTGTTTATTTTTCAGCGCAAGCCCAGCCAGGCCGCTGCTCATTGGCTCGCTGTACTGTGCACGTCACTTCCGCTCCGATCAGTACGCCAAGCATTAAAAGTAAATGGCTGTTCTACAAAACTATCTACACAAACGTTTCGTATGCATACAAAATATAATAAATCTTTGAGAAACTAGATTTCAACGTTTAGTTTGGTCACGTGACTAGGCGCACACGAGCAGACGACGCCCAAGAGTGCAATCACGTGATATGACGTCACTTTTGTCAACAGTCAAAATGGCCGCTCGGTGTCTCGGTGTTTTCGGCGTGGTTTTCGGGCAGTTGTAAGCAAGTAGTTCCAAGGCTAGTGCAAGCCGCCTAGTTGAATCCAGGATACTTGCCTCTGAATGGTTAAAGTGCGTCGATTCCAAAGTGCTATGTAAGCCGCGCGGTTAGATTCTAGATATGCGTATCTTCAAACCGACGTAGGACCTACGCAGTGGCGATGTCACGAAGCGTTTGTGGCCGTGTTGCAAGCGTTTCTAATTCCTGTGAGTATCACCACGGACAGCGACGAGTAACAGCTGGTCACCTTGGAGAAAGGAGGCTGCTCATAGTGAATTTCCTGTGCGTGCATAAGCTACACAGCACAGTGACAGTGTCCGAGAAGTGAAAGTGATTGCGGTCGGAGCTAGTGCTTCTCCGCCGAGGCAGAGAAGTGCGCACGTGCGAAGGCTCACTACGCACGCAGTGTTTTCCGAATGCTGAAATGAACTTGGCGTTCTGCAGCTAGTCGTACTGGTTGCAGTGATTGCAACCGAAGCGAGCGTTGTTATACGACGTTGTTTCTGTTACGTATCCATCACCGATTTTGATCGCGCTTCGTGTAGGTACTGTGCTTCGAAACTGCTGTGTTTGCGACGTGACGCGATCCTGGCTGCGCGGCCGTCGAACTGTTTTCTTCCGCGACAACAACAGCGTCGCCATTCTTCGGCGTGTTGCTGCTTCATGCAGTACATTTTGTGATTATGGATGCTCGGGTTACGACGTGCGAAAACATCGGTGTGTAGTGCAGTGGTCTCTTGTGGAGCGTCGTTTTTTTTTTATTTCCTGCCTGCTGTGTGGACCTATGTCTGCAAAAATATTTGCATGAAGAATTGGTGACAACACAAACTTCTCTGCATGATGGTGGGCTGAGCCAGAGGAGTAGTTCTCGGTTTAGGTTGTGACATGGTGCACTCCGTTTAAAAAGTGCTATAGCATTGTGGGCTGCGGAGAGGCATCTGTGAGCCTGTAATGTAAGCTTGCGACTCTGTTCTTTATTGTTAAGCAGCTTAATTTATTTTGTGCAATGAGTAATCTGAGCCAGGATGTGAGTCGCCGAGCACTGACAATGCTTTTGACAGCAGAAAAAGAAGTGCTTTGGCATCCAGAAAGTGTTTGAGCAGGAGGAGTCGCTGGGCCTGGCAGTTCATGGGTTAACACAAAACTCTCTGCACACAGTGCGACAAGCAGTATGATGGCAATTACGGTGTGTAAAAAAAGCATATGATTCAGGCTGTGCTTGACTTATCTACTCAAATTCAAGAAGTCTTAACAGTCTTTGCACTCTGCACAATTATGCGACAAAGAGCTGTATTTATTTTCACTCTGTCCACTGTGTTATGAGCGAGTTTTCATGTTATTGAGGTGTGAGTGCATTGAAAAAGTTTTGCCCCCAGAAATACTGTCCATAATTTGAATCCATAATGGGGTCTGTATTAACGAGGCATGACTGTATAAATGAAATTATAGTTATGTTTAGTCCTGATGATGACACAAGTTATTCAGCTGTGTTATTTGCCTAGACGACTTATGAAGTAAATTTGCCATTGCAAATTATGAAAGCTGATTAACAGAATGTTGTATGGCACGGCAGTTTGGTGGTTGTAGAATAACAATTGGCTTTACCTGACACCACTTTGAAACAGCGGATAGGAAAACAAGGCCTGTGGAGCTAGTGAAACTACAAAGAACAAAGACGACAGGAAAGAACATCACCACCACCGCACCCAGTAGCCATTCTTGTTCTGTCATTCTCATCCTTAGTACATCGTCGACATGCCGTCTTTCCAGCAGTTTACCCGACAGCACACTTAAGCCCTGTGAATCTTGGAGAATGCAACAGCTGGACAGGACACAGTGTGCACATATATCTTGTGCATGCCATGAAGATAGCCTCCTGTCTCATCATAGCTTAGCCCCTGTATGTGTCTTGCCAATCATCACCCAGCACCTATGACCCAATTTGTGCCGTTGGCATGTGCGCCCAATTGTAAACATAATTTATACTCTTGTGGTGCTATAATGTTATGGCCAATTAAGTTGTTTCATCCAAATTGGCAAGGCTTTAGAAAGCATTCCTGCGATAGCCAACTGGCTCTCATTCTCCCTCAACGGCAACATCCCCCTTAATGCTTTTTTTTTTCTGGGCTTTGAAAGAGCGTGTGATAAAATCCCTCATTTATATAAATTAGGCGTAATTTCTCATGCTATAACTTGAATCCAGTTGCTATAAACTGATTCCAAGCTTTAACAGCCAGCCGTCAACAGAATTCCCATACGAATTCTTACGCGTCCTGCTTTTTTCCTGTAATCTCGGGTGTCCCCAAGGCATTGCCCTTGGGCCCGAGGTTTTATTAAATACAATATGAGCTTCCTTTCAGTGTTTCCTAACGTGCCTTCATTGACGACTATGTAGTCTGCCCTCTGCAATCAATAACAGTATTTCAGTTCTCATAACAATATTTCGGATGCTCTCGACTAGCCTGTTGCTAATGTTATTAAGAATGCACTAACGTTTTTTTACTTTCAGGATAACTACATCTTGCCTACTTAAGGCCTTACTGAGAAAGGCATATTCACTGCATACTTTAAAAAAAATGTTTTTTGAGGAAAGGAAATGACGTAGTAACTGTCACATATCTCGGTGGATACCCGAACTGGCTGACAGTGTAACATGGTCTCACCTAACAATCCTTCATCATCATCATCATCATCATTTATTGACCCTTAAAGACCCCTGGAGGGGTATAACATAGGGGGGGGGGGGCAACATCGAAACAAGTAATGACATTATTAGGTCAAAAAAAAATATACAGTGAAACAGTCAAAAAAACAGTGATAAAAAAGAATACAGTGAAACATTCGTTGCTTGGGGAAGAGAAAAAAAGAAATACACGTTCATAAATCAGGCAGACAGGTGCAGTAGTAGATCAAACAATCATAACATCAAAATAAAACGCAAAGGCAACAGTTACCCACATTGGGATTTCAAGTGAAATGACAGCAGTTGGTGCAATTTAAGAGCATCGCGTTCAGTGACAATACATTCGAGTAGTGAATTCCATTCTTCAATGGCAAGAGGCAGAAATGACTTGTTAAATGCGTTTGAGGAGCCATGGCGTCTTAGGATGCTCATGGAGTTGAAAAGACGGCGTGATGTTCGGAGGGGAGGGAGCAGAAGGGAGTCTCGAAGTGAGGGAAAACAATAGTACAATTTATGCAATAATGATAAACGGGCAATTTTACGCCTATGCGCGAGAGGCTCGATGTTGGCAGATAATTTTATTTTGGTAATGCTAGAGCGGGTGTCATAGTTGGAGGAAATAAAGCGGGCTGCACGGTTTTGGACGGCTTCTAGGCTGGCTATTAAGTAGGCTTGATGTAGGTTCCATATTGGGGATGAAAATTCAAGTTTGCTACGGATGAAAGTTTTGTAGGCTTGGGTGCGAATGGAAGAAGGGGAGCAACTGAGGTGACGTCTGATAAAGCCGAGTGTTTTCGATGCATTAGCAGCAATCTTCGAATTGTGCTCGGACCAAGTGAGGTTGCTCGTGATATGGATTCCAAGATACCAGTATGATTCGGCTTTATTGAGGATGGTTGAACTGAGTGAATACGTGTAGTCGATATTAGTGCGCTTGCGTGATACCTGCATTTATTTGCATTTTGTTACATTGACCGTCATTAGCCATGTGGAACACCGGCTTTCAATCCTGTTTAGGTCGCTTTGGAGCAATTCCTGATACAACTACCTTATACAACTTATACAACTACCCACAGCCCAGGATATTTACACCATAGCATGTCCTTATATGTCACCGTCTTCCATGTTGCTTGCATTCAAAACTCCTGTGCGGCATCAGCAGAATATTGTTATGCCACATGGCATAAATCTAATTCTTCTCAGATCCTGGGATGAATTCAGAACTGAGCTGCTTGTTTTATTCTCTCAGACTATTGTAGAAGCTCCAGCGTCACAGCACTAAAGATGAATCTTCTAATTTCTTCATCTCATGTAGAAACTGCAGGTTTTTTTTGCTCTTTACTGTCACATAACCAACTAATCTTTTCCTTCTCATGGTTCCTTCTGCACTAGCTGCACAAGCACTGTCCCTTCCTTAGCTTATGCCATTGCATTTCAAGATTCAATTTTGTTTTTGCCACGAAAGGCTAGAATGGTCTTCCATCTCACAAGGCTATGCTTGCTAACCTCTTGTCCTTCGAACTGGTCACTGTAGAAATCCATGTAGTTAATGACAATGCAAGTCCAATATTTTCGAGGAATCCCCCAGTGTGGAGAACGTTTGTAATAAGGGAGTAATTCATTATCACCCACCCAAGCGTAGCCATACGGCTACAAAAGAAAGCTACTCAGGTTCCACAGAAACTTTGTAGTTAGAGGAAAAGTTACCCTAGTCTGGGGTTCGAACCCGGGACTACTGCCTCACCGGGGCAGTTGCCCTACCAAGTGCGCGAACCGGGATGGCTAGCATATGATGGGGCGAGCTCGAAATGGGAGCGGTGTTGGTCCAATATTTTAGACGAATCCCTCAAGGTTGAAATGATTTCTAATAAGGCAGTCATTACTCATTGGCATCCACCCAAGCACAGCCATACGGCTACAAAAAGAGCTACAAAGCTTTTCTTTGCAGCTGCATGGCTGCGCTTGGATGCTAATCAGTAATTATTCCCTTATTAGTACATTGCAAACTCATCAAGCTCCTACTTGCCTCACCATGTCAAAGTTCACCATTCAGGTATTGCCACTTAGGACCGTTGAGGTATAATAAATATTAAAATAAATTGATCTAATAAAGTGCCTACTGACTCGTTCACTCGGGCAAACGAATAAAATGCTCTATTATGCATAATGTGGTCATCGAGAACTTTCCTCTATTTCAGGTAATATCACGGCATATAAATATGTCCTTTGCACAGCTGCTTTTAGAAATGTTATCCTTTACTATGATACATGTAATGCCCCTCTGCTAAAGTTTCAACCAGAGGCTGGCAGTGTTCCAAATAAATAAATATATGCGCACAGTAGTTGCATTCAGGCTAACTTGCACACTGCACACGAATCCTCTATCGAGTCGAACACACTGAGTGGAACAAGCCAGGCTGCAGTACAAGCTGCTAACAACCGTCATAATTACTAAATCACATTTTTCAAATAGCTAAGGTTATATATTTTAAATTATCAGTGAGTTATTCAAAATAGCACACAGCAGTGGTTTTACATTTGTGATAGAAAAAAAATTGGCCAGGGGAAGGCGCAAAAAAGGACGATCACGAGAGAAGAGACAGGATGGGACGAGCGTTTCCCTAGCAGTGCACAGTAGTTGTCACTGTAATATGTAAACAGGCTTCCTCCCTGCAGACAGTTATTGCAAAAGAGATATGCGTATAACAACGGTCGCTTCGGTCGCGATCACTGCAACCAGTACGACTAGCTGCACAACGCCAAATTCATTTCAGCATTCGGAACACACTGCATGCGTAGTGAGCCTTCGCACGTGCGCACTTCTCTGCCTCGGCGGAGAAGCACTTGCTCCGACCGCAACCACTTTCACTTCTCGGACACTGTCACTGTGCTGTGTAGCTTATGCTGCACGCACAGGAAATTCACCATGAGCAGCCTCCTTTCTCCAAGGTGAGCAGCTGTTACTCGGCGCTGTCCGTGGTGATCCTCACAGGAATTATAAACGCTTGCAACACGGCCACAAACGCTTCGTGACATCGCCACCGCGTACGTCCTACGAATGCAATACGCATATCTAGCATCCAACCGCGCGGCTTGCAAAGCACCTTGGAATCGGCGCACTTTAACCATTCAGAGGCAAGTATCCTGGATCCAGCTAGGCGGCTTGCACTGGTCTTGGAACCACTTGCGTACAACTGCCCGAAAACACCGTGATACAGTGCTCTAGAACCTGTAACCATGGCACTCTACCGTGACCTGCCGCGACGACCTTTAAAGCGGCCATTTTGACTGTTGACAAGTGTCACGTCATGTCACGTGATTGCGATCTAGTCACGTGACCAAACTAAACGTTCAAATCTAGTTTCTCAAAGATTCATTATATTTTGTATGCATATGAAACGTTTGTGTAGATAGCTCTTTAGAACAGCCATTTACTTTTAATGCTTGCGTACTAATTGGAGCGGAAGTGACGTGCACAGTACAGCGAGCCAATGAGCAGTGGCCTGGCTGGGCTTGCGCTGAAAAATAAACACGCATCCCGGACTAGGGATCCCTCCTAGTGTGTGTAAGGGGCGGGCCCTTCCGGCTCGCCCCATCGACCTCTCACTGTAAATAGAAATAAAAGTTTTCCTCCTCCTCCTCCACTTCCCAGAAAGTCACCCCTTTCGGTGGGGTCATCGTGGGGTCAAACGACCTTTCGAAATTTCCGCTGTTGAATCCGCCACCGTTATCATCGCGGGTCTCAAGTTGGGTCGTAACACCGCTAACCACATGATTCCTGTGTCCCGACACGGCCCCACTGCGCCCGAACGAGACGAGCGGGAGGCGCTAAAAGGAGGCGCTGCCGTCGCGCGCTATCTGTTAGGGCAGTGGTGTACATTGCAAGGAGGAGGAGGAGGGAGTGGTTTTAGTGGGCGCCGCCGGGTGGCGCTACATGCCCGCCAAGCGAAGAAGAAAAGTATTGGAAATGTACTTTGCTACTCGCTTAACTGCGACTTCTGTAATTTCCATGATCATAATTACTAATATACACCCCAGTACACGTCTCTAAAGCAGCCTTCTAGGACAACACAGTATTCACTAGACGCGCTTTTGTTCATTCCAAGTTATCGAGCTGGCGTGGCGCCGTGGTTAGCGTGCTCGTCTCGATGCTCTCGTGTCTCGTATGCTCGTCTCCCTGGTTCGATTCCCCAACTCGACCGATTTCCTACTCCGTTTTATTAGGGCGAAAGCCTTTAATGCCTCATGATGATGACGATGATGAAAACTTTATTTGGAACAAGGGAGTTTTGGGCACGTCGATCCTTGGCCCCCGCACGGCCCCACTGCACTCAAACGTTCATGTCCCGCACGCTCATGACGCTAGCAACCCGGCATGTGGCGATGGTTTGCTTGGCCGGGTCCTCGGAGCGCAGTAGGGTCTCCCAAGCCTCCCAAGTGGTAAGGTGCTCCAGGCCCCGCGGGGGAGGATCCGCCGGGCAGAGGAAAAGAATATGGTCGAGAGTGGCTTTGGGATGGTGGCAGAGGGTACAGGAAGGGTTTGTGTGGACTTGGTGATATCTCGAGCGTATATAAGGAGAGGGCAAAGTGGGTGTTTGGAGCCGCCTCCAAAGTGTCTGATGGTAATTGTCGAGGGAGGGATGAGGTGGTGGGTAGAGCCGACGCTCGGCTTTGCAGGCCTGCGTCATTTCACTGAATGAGTGCATGCGCTCCCGCGAGAACCCCAGGTCGGAGGCCACCGGTGCCCGGTTGAGAGGAGCTCGGGCTAAAGCCTTGGCGGCCTCGTTTCCGGGATTCTCGGAGTGGGCAGGCACCCATATCAGCTCCACATGGCGAGGCGGGTGCGCGGCGAGGGAGTCCAGTATGCGAAATGCAGGGACGTGAACTCTCCCGCGAGCAAAATTTAGTATGGCAGTTTTAGAATCTGACAGTATAAATCCAGCCTCCGTGCGTGTTATGGCCAGGTCAATAACGGTCTCTTCGGCCTCCTCGGAAGTGGCAGCGGGGATATGTGAAGGGTGGCAATCGGTTGAAGGGAGGGGTTTGTGATGGCTACAACCGCGTCTTTGCTCGTGCATGCAGCATCCACCCAAACGGCAAACGGTTCCGTGGCATTGTTTGTGGAGCGCCCGAGCGCGAGCTCTGCGTCGGGGTTCGTGGTAGGTGTGGTGCATGTTTTTGGGGAGAGGTTTGATAAGTAGTTCGCGGTGAATATGGCGGGGGACCTGGAGCTGTGTGGGATCCGTGGCTGGTAGGCGTATACCGAGGGTGTGTATCTCCCGGTGGTGGTTCTCGCGATACGTATGTATTGTGTCTGTCGGTGGGCCTCGATAAGCTCCCCTATCGCATTGTGTAGGCCTAGTTGAAGGAGTTTTTCGGTTCAGGTATTTAGGGGTAGGTGTAGTGCTGTCCTAAATGCTGTTCGAATCGTGGCATCCAGGGTGGAGATTTGCCCGGCCTGGAGTTTCAGGTAGGGAAGCGTGAAGATAAAGCGGCTGAGGACGAAGGCATGGATGAGGCGACATAGGTCATGCTCCTTCATGCCCCGGTGGTGTGCAGGAACGCGGCGGATTAGGTGGGATATCGACACAGTTGTCTGCTTGAGTTTCCGTATGGTGAGTGTGTTTTTCCCGTTGTTCTGAATATGGAGGCCAAGTAACCGGAGAGTGTTTACCTCCGGGATGGGCCGGTTTTCCAGTGTCACGGTTGAGGGGGCTGTGGGGCAGTTTCGTGTTGTGGGGCGGATTATGAGGAGCTCCGACTTCTCCGGTGAACAGGAGAGTCCGATACTCCGCGCATGTGTTTGGGTGAGGGTAGCTCCGGACTGTAGGGTGTTCTCTATGTCTCCATCACTGCCATGGGTGGTCCATAGCGTGATATCATCGGCATAGAGTGTATGCCGAAGGTGAGGGATGGTTTGTAGGTTGCGGGCAAGGGGAATGAGAGTGAAATTGAAGAGGAAAGGGGAGAGGACGGACCCCTGAGGGGTTCCGACCCCACTAAGGGTGTATGGGGGGGGAAATGTGGGGACCGAAGTGAATTTCGGCCGTGCGGTTAGTAAGGAATGTTTGAATATAGGTGTGCATACGTTCACCTATGTTCAAGGGGGAGAGAGCCGCCATGATCGCTTGATGGTCAAGGTGATCAAAGGACTTGGAGAGATCCAAGGCTAGGACAGCTTTTGTGTGACCCGGAATGAGGGGGTCGAAAATGTCCTGCGTGAGTTGGAGCATGGCGTCCTGTGCTGGCAGATGGATACGGAAGCCCACCATGCTGTGCGGGTACAGGTATTGCTCCGCCATGTGTTGGGTGAGCCGAGAGAGTGCAGCGTGTTCTAAAAGCTTGCCTAGGCATGAGGTTAGTGAAATGGGACGGAGATTTGAGGGTGTAAGTGGTTTTTGGGGCTTTGGTATGACTATGATTTTGGCGTTGTATGTGTGTTTCTAAGTATATTGATGAGTGCGTCAGGAGAAACGTCGGTCTTGTGTATAAGGTGTGTGACGTGGTGTTGTGTGGCGGTTTTGGATTGCGTGCTGTCGTTAGCAATCCGTGTCGGCAGCCATGTCTGCGTCCGTGTCGGCAGCCGTGTCGACAGCCGTGTCGGCAGCCGTGTCGACAGATGTGCCCGCGTTTTGACGGGTGTCCACTGAGATAAGTGAGACAGTTACTGCGTAATTTCCTTTCCTCAAATACAACTTTCAGTTTCTCCATTGCGGCCCTTCTTTCTTCTTTCACTCCCACTTCCTCCCTTCCTCTACGGTGCGGTTAAGGTATCCACCGAGATGATTGAGAATTACAGCGCCATTTCCTTTCCTCTAATAGCGTTGTGTTCAAAGGGCAAGGCAGCGCGCCGAACGGATGTTGGCGTTCCGTGGACTGCCTGGCAGCGCTACAACACGCTGTCGCGTTCCACTCCTAAAGGCGAAGCTTAAGGGACATTAATTAGCAGTCAATTAGTGCTAGGTGATTAAATGGTAATAGTCATTAATTAGTAATTTGTCATTGCTTCGTCATTAATTATGTGTGACGTCATCCAGTGGTGACGTCACCAGTGTCACATAGGCAAATGGGTGCGGAAAAAGTTTTCGCCTCTACGCACTTTAGACAGTCAAAGTGCCCCCTGAATTTTTTACTAATACTTCTGGGATTTTTTTCGCTCACGTCCAACGCCGCCGCCGACGACGACACCGGCTTTTCTGCGACACGGGGCCCTTAACGCTATTGCATTAAAAGGAAGGAAGAGGTGCCGTAGTGGAGGTCTCCGGAATAATTTTGACCACCTCGAATCTTTAACGCCCACTGACACCGCGCAGCACACGGGCGCCTTTTGCGTTTCGCCTGTAAGTTTATGCGAAGCATATTACTAGAGCTACACTACAGCCCGTCGAGCGCGGCGGTGGAGCTACCACCGTGACCACGTGACACCACGTGAGAACATGACGTCACAGCGGAGGAGAGATGGGCTGCCGGCTCGCGCGGTCGGCCGCGGCGGTGGAGGCTCCACATCAGAGGCGCTGCCTGCTGCTGCTGGGGGTACATCAATGCAGTCTATAGGGAATGGTGGCGGTGGTGGAATAACTAAGGGTGTTTCCAATGTACTTTCCATGGGTGCCAAGAATGCTGTTGTAGCCGGTGCTGGGGCAGCGGTTGTACACTCTGCATTGAATTCACCGATGATCCCGTATATAGCTGCCACGGCAATCCTTGCTACACTTCTAGTGGTTGTATTAAAATGACCAAGTATTCAGCCAAGGAAAGCCATGTATTACCAAGCCTAGCCATCAATATGCTTCGCATCTGACTAGGCTTAACCTTAGCTAAGCCTCAGCCATTTTTTCTCAATGAACGCTGCGTCGTTGAGTGCTTCAGCAGACGAAACGCAGGAATGCCCGCCGGTTTCTTTTTGTTGTTCTTGGTATTGAAGGGAAAATGAAGAGGTAATTGGATGTGCCTGTCGACTGGCACCAGCCGATCCACACTCACTGCTGCGTGCGGACAGAAGAGAGCTTGAGGGAGGGGGGGGGGGGGGTGAGAAGAGCTATTGAAAGACGCGCGTCCCAACAACCGCCTCCGCGGTAGCGACGACGTTCTCTTCGCTAACAGATGCACGGGTTTATACAGCGGTTTCAGCTTACCGACAGCGTCTTTTCCGAAGGGCGAGCCATTGTGTTAAGAATGCTTTTGTTTTTTGTACTTCAGCGATTAGGTGATAGGTTAGCCGAAAGAAGCGCTGGCGAAGCATCATAGTGGTCGGGTACGCACTTCTGAGGTTGTATACAATGATGTATCTTTATGGAGCTGTGGTGGTTTCCACTTAATTCCTTCTACAGGTTTCCTTTTTTAAAAACCTAATTTTATGGAAATATCCATGGACTTCGTCTATCTAGGCTACTCCGGACGCGTCGTCCTCCAGCGCCGACGAGTATTAGTAATAACAATTACGAGATGAATAACACTAATAAAAAATTGAATATGCGGAATCTGCCAGGGAACGGCATAAAGCTAGATGAGTTGATGAGATTAGGAAGTCTGTGCATGGTGATAAGGTGGCTGCAAGCGGCACAGGACCGGGTTAATTCCAGACATGTGTCACAGACCTTTTTCCGGCAGTGGGTGCAATAGGGCTGATGAGGATGGGTGACAAGATGTTAGACTGGGCGAGTCGGAGTGGCTTCATATTGTACACAGCGCGCGTGAGTGTTTTCTTCATTATGTCCTAGTCATTTAACGCTGAATGCTAAGTATCGTTTTCTACATGCAAATATGTCCAGAGTTACAGTATGAAGAAGGAACAGAGCTCCACTACAAATTCTCGGGTTATCAGCGACATTGATGCTGAGCGATAATATGCGTTATCATGTTGGCTGCAATATCGTGAGCGCTCTCACTCGTTGCGCCCTCTATTCACAGTCTGAAGGCAGATCGACAGAGAGCGCCCTTCTTGCGCAGAAAGAATTAATACTTAAATCATTTGAAAAGAGGGAGCTTGTTCTGGGCATATTCGTTGATTTTTCAAAAGCGTTCGACCGGATCAACTATGAGACTTTAATAGCCAAGCTAAACATATACGGTTTTCGGGGCGTCTTTCTTCAGTTAATCTGATCTTCCTTAACCTTCCGTTGTCAGCGGGTCAAGATTGACAATCAGCTTTCCGATAGACAGGCTCTACGAGCTGGTGTTCCCCAAGGCAGCATATTGAGTCCACTGCTATTTAACCTTTACATAAATGATGTTACTAGTCTAGATAACAAATGCACATTTATAATGTATGCTGATGACACCAGCCTATTTTTAAATCAACTAATGTATATGATCTCTTTGGGCAGGCGATTCAGTGTTTGCTTTCCCTCCATGAATGGACAGCCATTAACTCCTTGGAAATTAATACCAAAAAAACCAAAGCAATGCTTTTCCGCCCCAGAAATAGGATCATTGATTTCCTGGGATTTTCGCTGTGGCTAGGTTCGGCAAAAATTGATCTTGTCTCGGAATTTAAAAGCCTTGGAGTGTATTTCAATGACCATTTATCATGGAATAAACCTATAGATACTACGATTAACAAAATAGCTAAGGTAGTGGTTATTCTTTTCAGGCTTCGGTATTGTTTACCACAATGTGTAAAAAAAAATATATTTCAGTCCCTATTTTCTTCTGTTATAGGTTACTGCTTTTTGGTTTGGGGGACCACCACCTCTTCGAATGTTAGCAAGCTTCATAGATTACAAAAACGAGCCCTTAGAATCACCGTCAACGTTTCTCGAGACGAACCAACAGAAGCGATTTTTCGTAAATTGAATATAATTCCTATCCCGCAGCAATACAAACAAACCTTATTAAGGCGCTACAGGACTACAGCCATAAACACAGCTATCTTCTTCAAGGAACACTACAGACTTGAACGCAAGTCTCACAATTACAGCACTCGTACAAAAAATCATTTCGTCATTCCACAAACCCGAACAAATTACGGACGGCAGAGCATTAGTTACACCTTGCCTCTTCTTCTAAACACAATTGATTAGTTACAGTGTGCAGATAACGCTATTATTATTTTTATTACCTCACTGAAAGTGTGCATTTCTGTAAATATGTTTTCCACACTGCGCGTATGATTTTTTTCTTCTTTGCCGCAATTGTACGTCACCTTTTCTACAGTCTTTAGTTAAACATTATATGAAAGTGCCATTTCGCCCTGTTGTTTCTGTTAAAGATATATTTCATTGCATAGTCAACTCTTACGCCGAAGTTACCAAGTTTTTGTACAGGGCGCAGCCACTCGTCAAGCCTCTAATAGGCTTTTTGGCTGCGCCCCTAGCATCTTTGTGATGTTGAAATAAAGATGATTTGACTTGACCTGACTTTACTGTTGTAATCGAAGTAACTTGCTGTCGCTTCATTGCTTTTTCGGCCATCCGTTTCTTACATACGGTCAACTCAACATTGTCACGAACAGTACAGCATAGGCACGACTGTACTCTCCATTTTGTTATCTATACCCCTGATAAGCGCATATTCAACGTGTGCAGTAAGTCGTGCTACATAGAATGCGTAGCTCTATGCTGCAACAGCACTAACAAGATCCACCTCGCCTACTAAAAAAAAACTCTACAGGCGGCGGAAGCTGTTTCATAGTACAGGAATCGCCCTCGTCGTACCTTTGAAGTCGGCACTTGTCGGTGCGCACAGTAGCTTCATCTTACAGCGAGAAACCCCGAGTCTGAATTGCGAAACGAATCTTATTTCAATTTTGAAATGAGTATCCGGCAAAAAAAAAAATGAGCCACAGAGTTGGAGCAGACAAAGTTCGAGCCTCCAATATCTCACATTCGAAGAGAGCGCTCTAACACTGAGTTACACACCAAGTTCTTTTTCTGTTGAATGCCTGAACAGGCATCAAATCACATCACATCACATAATATCACATCAAATCTTATGGACATTCATTTTGACGAGGACATGCATCACGTTAATGATTTCATCGCAGCAATCTTGATTCTGGAATTCTAACACGGTATTTATTACAGGCGTTTATTGACAGTAGTGGGCCATGAAATGATTACCCGCGTGCTTAAAATGTGAATTTTCTTTCCCACTAAAGCTTTCTCTTCACACTACAGACCGAAGCACTGCGTCTTCAAACTTGACTCCAAAAAAAAGAAATGTGCTTGTCTCTTGTGTTAACTGTCATACACCTGATGTACTAGAAGCTATCCAGCACTCCTTTATCAAAGTAAAAGACGCGAATTTTTTTTTCGGCACGGGCTACACAGGTCACTGAAGAAAGGCATCATTTTGTATTCTGAGAGTCTACAATATCTTGCGGCCACTTAACATGTTCATGAGTCTTACGATATGGTATTTCTGCTCGCACAGCACAGTTTTCAGAAAATCCATACGTTGTATCTGACTGCTGAACCTGATGTTTTCCCTAAAACATATTTCCGTGGGAAAATGCTAGATGGAGGAAATTTTTGAAGCAAGTGACATTTAACCGGACGGGGGTCCAATGGTGATGTGCTGTTCCTCCATTCCTTTTTTTTTTTATTTGCAAGCTTAAGCGTTATTTCGTTTATTTGTTTTTTACTGCGTCAAACTTCGACGTAGGACCTGCGTTCACATGCGACGCGAGCACTCTACCCCTGAGGTACGCCCACACGGCAGGGGAATATGTCGTTACTGTAATCGTACCTGTGCGGTCCACATATGCGTATTTGTTCGACACTCACACGAACAATTTCTCTGCATCTGTCCGCAGGGGTTCCTAATCGCAAGTTCGAATGAAAACAAAATATTATGCTTGACAAGAATGGAGATGCCGGGATTCGAACCCCGCGCCTCTCACATGCGATGCGAGCGCTGTACCACCGAGCTACATCAAACCTAATCACACCAAAACTTATTTTCCAGCAACTGGATCATCACCTCGGCTAACGATGTACAAATAGCTTGACGAAGGCCGAGGAAACTGTCATTTTTCTTTTATAGATGCGCGTCCACAAACACGTTCCTGAAAAATAAAAGAGCAAGAAGGAAACCCGATACAGACATTTTAGCTTCAAGACAGTTTAAGATCTGTCAATGGTTCAACCCTACACAGACACTGCGGCAAACACACTCTTTCTCTCTCACACTAGAGCTTTCTGTTTACCATCTCTGAATGTACTCTCAGAAACCAGCCGCGTGTGCCTAACGTCCGGATCACACAGAAAAGCAACCCTGCGGAACTACTACACAATAGCTGAGGCCGGTCAGTCAAAATAAAAAGGTCAAATAGAACCCATCGTCATTTTCTGTCGCAAGTGCGGAAATCCATGTGGATCCAGACTAAAATCTTTTTGGTGGTTCCTTAGAGATCATCCGAAAAGAACAGCCCATCTCAGCAATGTAACAAAAAAAAAATAAACGGGATCTATAAGCAGTAAGACATCTTGAGGCTATGTTCAAGAACTATAAAAAAACCAAGAGCTCGACTGGAAGTGCCGGGGTTCGAACCCGGGGCCTCTCACATGCGAAGCGAGCGCTCTACCACTGAGCTACACCCCCGAGCCTTAAGGTGCGTCATTAGAAGCAGTAATAATAAAAGTGAGGTCTTTATCACCGCCTCATGTGAAGTTAAATGGCTGACAGATATTCATTACTAGCATGCAGAACAGGCGCGCGAGATTATGTTGTCGGAGCAGTGCAGCCGGCGCCATCGCGGTTTCTTCCCACACGCGGGGGAGGATCCGCTGGGCAGAGGAAAAGGATATGGTCGAGAGTGGCTTTGGGGTGGTGGCACAGGGTAAAGGAGGGGTCTGTGTGGACTTGGTGATAGCGCTAGCGTATATAAGGGGAGGGTAAGGTGCGTGTTTGGAGCCGCCTCCAAAATGTCTGATGATAATGGTCGAGGGAGGGATGGGGTGGAGGGTAGAGCCGACGCTCGGCTTTGCAGGCCTGCGTCATTTCAATGAATGAGTGCATGCGCTCCCGCGAGAACCCCAGGTCGGAGGCCGCCGGTGCCCGTTTGAGAGAACCTCGGGCTAAAGCGTTGGTGGCCTCGTTTCCGGGATTCCCGGAGTGGGCAGGCACCCATATCAGCTCCATGTGGCGGGGTGGGTGGGTGAGCATAGGCGTTGTGTGCGTCTGAAGAGCGCTGATGTCACGGTACTCTTGTGTCCAACGGGATGTGCAGAGGCAAAGTTCAGGTATTGTCCTGTGTGCGTTGGCTTCCGGTAGACCGACGTCGCGGGGCCGGTTGCTGTGCGCTGTACTAGGACATCGAGGAAAACAATGTTACCGGAATTCTCCTCTTCCATTGTGAACTGTATCGTCAGCTGGATAGAATTTAGGTGCTGCAGTAGTGCTGGCTCGTGTTCCCGGTTCAACACACAGAAGCAATCATCAACGTACCGCAGGAATATTTTTGGTTGACGGTTAATGGAAGCAAGGGCGAGTGCCTCGGTTGCTTCCAGAGCCAGGTTGGCGCATGTAACTGAAACGGAGGCACCCATAGCGGTTCCGAACACCTGCTAGTAGAAGTCGCTGCTAAAGACAAAGTATGTGCTTTACAAAGAAAATTTCAAAAGGCAGCATAAATCGAGACCTTCAATTGGAGTGCAGTTAGCGAGAGATTCACCTTACTCAAGAACATCTTTACAGTACTGAAACCGTGAAATCTACCGGCACACAGATGAACATGGATTTTACATCAAAAGACACTATGATGTCGTCCTTTTGACTGTCGATATTACGTAACATTCTGATGAAGTGGACAGAGTCCTTCACATAAGTCTTAGTATTTGTTCTACCAACCAGTGTAGGCAGGACGCCGTGTAGGTACCGAGACAGGTTGTGCGGGAGGGGGACCGCGTAAAGTCTAATATTGGCCGTAGAGGCACACCTGGCTTGTGTATCTTGGGAACACCGCATATATGGCTGGAGCTGAACCATTATGACATAAGAGCCGGTAATACAAGTTCTCGTTTTGAGGTGGAACAAATTTGAAGACGTGCGTCAGCAGTTTTTGAAGCTCGCTCTCAATTTTCCTTATTAGATATCGTTGAACTTTAACATATGTGCACTCGTCTTTCAGTTTCGAGACGTAATTTCGAGACGTAATCCTTGCGGTCCAACACTACTGCGGCGTTGTCTTTATCAGCCGGCAAGATTATGGTGTCCTGAGTCCTCTTCAGGCTTCTGAAGGCTTTTGTTTCTGCCGGTAGCAAAACAGACTTACTTGCACTTGGGAGTTTGGAAAGTGCTCCAATGGCGCGCGTGCATGTTTCATTTTGGCGGCAAGGCTCAGCTTTGCGCACGGCCTGCTCCACGGCGCACGCCACCGCGTCTACATGTGGTATTCGTGCGGTGTTGTTAAAGTTCAGACCGCGGCTGAGGATGCTCAGCTCAACTGGGTTCAAGTGGTGTGAAGAATGATTGACGACACAACTGAGACCAGGGGGACGACCGTTCCTCCGGAGTAGCATAGAAAAACCTGACTTTCTTGCCGTTTCTCTTGCGTTGAATAAGCCACTGGCGGCCACTAGGGTGGCAGGGACCCTTCACGCTTTCGCGTTAAAATAGATACTGAATTTTTTATACCATTCCCATATATTGGTGATGATTCATCAGAATGTAACCCCGAACGCAACATGGGTTTTTGCATCTGGCTGCATCATAATATCTTGAGTTTCTGCATTAACTTTTCTGAATCAAAATGAACGTATTTTGTCAGTATAAATCACGATGCGTGTAGACGTCATAGCTGCAACCCCCTCACGGCCTGAATCTAATGACGGTGTTCTTTTAGTCAGCCCGTGCTGCCTATGGCGGGACGGGAAGGATATTCTTTATATTTCTTTTCGGCTGCCTGACCTAAGACCTGTCGCTTACTATCTTTTCGCCGAGTAATTTAGGCAACATTTATGAAGCATTCACTAAAAGCGTTGAAATAATGCTGCTACGCGAATACAACATGTAATGGGCAAGAACAACGGTATTTCTAGCATAGCCTTCAGACACTGTCCCAGGCATATTTTGCAGTACCGGCGCACATCAACAAGCAGAGTTTCCCGTACAAATCTCTTGGTTTATACATGCCATATATTGCACGCACGAAGCCATATTTTGTTTAGAAACTTCACATGTTAATAAGAACTCATTGACATTGAAGGAAGGCGTTGAAAGAACTGAGTGCATCGATGAGGCTTAGTTCAACAGTTTTGTAGTGCCGTATTCTCGAACTTCTTGCTTTCTATACTCCCAGGGCGTGATGTAAGCAGTCTTTTCTACCAATTAATGGGTCTGGACCCACAGTGTTCTTTCCTTGTTTCGGTGGGAGAGGTACATGTAAATGTTTTGTGAAGAGAAGGTTTAAGAGAACAGCACTACCTCAGCTCTACTGTGTGATGTTAAAAGCTTTGAAAAATTACATTCAGTACACTCTGTTTACTTCCTAAGCATTATAAACCACGCAAAGATTAATCATGAAATAAGCATGTATGCATCGAAAATCAGTGAGAATCGAAACAAAAGGAAATACATCTTGTCTTAAGGGCAACTGACCACCCTCGGGTCGCAAACACTCTCTACCACTCTTGGAGCGAGCCTTCTCTCCTTCCGTTCCCTCCTCGAGATTTTTCTCTCCCGCTCCTCGTCGAGTAGGATCGGCAAGGCAAAATCACGCCTTCCTTCTCCGATGTAAGCCGGAGGCGTGGTGTCTGTGGAGTGCGTCGCATGCCTATGTGATGGCCCCGCCTTCAATAGAATTCTTTTCTAGGTTTTTGTATTTTCTCCGCACACTGAACGATCGAGAGGCGCGATCGGCTCGACCACCTAGACTTGTTAGCGAGCGCATCCTTTCATATATCTGTTTGTCATTCCCAGTTAGCGAGCCACCTTTTCATTTTTTTTAGGCCTCCCTACCGTTTCACGAGCGAAGGGGCGGAAGTCGGTTGTGTCTCGAAACACACGGTGAAGCGCGGACCCGGCAACCGCCCGTTTTTTGGTTCCACGTCAACGCTTCATATGGCCGACGCCGCTGCCTTCCCATCCAGCCACAGCGGGTCGTGCTCGCTGTCCACGGCAACGGAGGGAGTCCACGAACTGGCCGACATGGATACCCAGGACGCCATGCCCGGAATTTCTACCACCGACACACCGGAGGGGCGCCTACCGCACGGGACGCAACCAGACAGGACTGAAGCCTACCCGAAGGCGACGCCATGGTTCAGGATGATCGACGCACGCAAAAAACGATTCAAACCTGTAACGGAGGCAGAAGCACACACACCTGCCGAAAGATCACAACCCGCACGCCCCATCAAATTACCGAGGCTGCCGCATGATGTCTACAAGGTGGTAATACGTCTGCGTGGAGGGGCGACGCTGCATAAGAACTCCGGTAGGTCACTTCTCGCTGCTTTGCAATTCAAGCTCAGCCGCCAATTGACCCACGAGGCCAGGGTCAGGATCAAGCCAGAGCAAAACATCGCTATTCTGAGCACCCCAGATCCGGACCTCACTGAACAGATATGCAACATCCAAGCAATCAATCTAGGAGGAAAGGAATATTCAAAGAGCGCTTACGCAGCCTCACCAGATAACTCATGTAAAGGCATCATTACCGGCGCCTTACCGATACCATCAGAAGAGGAATTACTAAACTGCACGGAAACATATCCCCAACAAATAAACATCATTCATGCGAGGCCCTTCGGAACCAAAGGGGCATGTCTATATACCTTCGAAGGCAAAGCAGTGCCACGGTTTGTCTACCTCAGCGGCATAGCCCTTAGCAAAAACTAATACGTTTGGAATATACGGAGGTCTATTTAAAATGTATTTTAAACATATTTTGTATTCATGAATGCACTAAAAATATGTAGGAAATACGTTTCTGAAATTTCATGCTTGGTATTCGAAATATATTTTTAAAATGTGCCAAAAATACCTCACTTAAAGCATACTTCGAGCACTTTTCAAATACATGAAAAAATATGCATGCAGTTTTAGCATCTTGTCAGTGTATTAAAAGTGTATTTTCGGAAATATGAAATTAATTCATCGAAAGTATACTTCAATTCTAGAAAACGGGCAGCCCTTGTAAACGTATATGTATGCAGTTTTAGCATCTTGTCAATGTATTAAAAGTAAACTTTCATAAATATGAAATTAATTCATCCGAAATATATTTCAATCCTAACAAACGGGCAGTCCTTTTAAACGTCTTTGCACACTTCTAGCTGCCATGAACAGTCGAGTGCTCGAAATCGTGTTTCGGGAAATGGCATTTGCGTGTCGTCAATGTATTTGAAGTGTACTTCCGTAAGTACGTAATTAATTCGTCCAAAGAACACTGAAATTCTAGCAAATTGGCAGTCCGCATTAGCATATTTGCAGCGCACTACAAGCTGTCGTTGAACAATCTAATGCTCAAAATCGAGTTTCGGGACATCGCATTTTGGTGCTGGCCATCTATTTAAAGTGTACTTTCGTAAATACGCAATTAATCCGTCTGAAGTATATTTAAATTCTAACAAATGGGTTGTCCGCGTAAACATATTTGCATTACACTTCAAGCTACCGTGGAACAATCTAGGGCTCGAAATGACGTTTCAGCGAAGAGTGAAAACTTTCCCTTTCTTGTCATCCTTTCGTTTATGGTAACTCCTAGCAGGAAGGTGATCACCACTTATACCCCTGCTACACGGGCGCTTCGAATGCCTTCCAGCCTAATGTCATCTAACGATGCTACATGTGTTCTGTCTAAGGGAGTGCTTGAAGATAATATTACGCCAATGAATATTAACCGCGTCAGCATGAAATTTCCCCGGGAGTGCGCCGATGAGGACGACTGCACTCATACTGTTGTTTACATCGCTTGTTTACATAAAATAAAACGCAATCTGCGCTTTGGTTCTAATAAACAATCTGTTTTCTTTTTTACTGGTTGTACTCGTGATTGTTTACGCAGTGCTACAATGTGTGGGAAGCGATGATGCGATCGCACGCCTGAGAAAGCCGGGTTGTTGGCATCGCGCAGGACTGGCGCTTCTCGCTTCTTGTCCCGGCTTTCTCCGACGTGACCAGTACTTTTTTTTAAACTACTTTATCCAGAAGTATGTATGGCGACTGTTCGCTTTAACTGAAACGGCCTAACTTGTTATCCACAAGCTAGCGACGGCGACGACTGCTGCTGGCCGTAAAGCACGGCTCGGCAGTCTGGGTCACACCGGCGATTCCCGTTCATCGTACGCGTGCCCTGCGATGTAAGCAATAGTTGATTTCAGGTCACTGTTGCCAAAACTACACCTGGTGACCATTTACATTCGCTAAAGCTTGTGATTCGCTCTTCACAACCGCCGAAATCACAGATCCAACCCTGCGAACACGCTGGGCCTAGTCGTCGCGGAAGGGAACAGAGCCGTCGTCGATTGAAACTGATTTGGCAAGCGCTTATCGCTGGTGAGTGTTCAGGTATGCACACGTGAAATATAGCCGTTCGTTTCGCTCATTTAGAAGCGCGAGCATGCACACACCGCCGCCTCATCACCGTGCTCTCGCTCAGCCGCCGACAAGGCTGACCGTCCGCCGACCGGATTCGTCGGTGTCGTTGGCCTGAAAAACGTGTCCCTCTAGAATCATATTATAGTAAACTAGATATTTCACTATAATTACATGCTGTTGTTCAGCGTGATATATACTGTCGTTGTCGGACTAGTGTGACCGCCGTCGTCGTCGTCGCTGTACACTGAAAACGAGCTGAGGCTTTCGAATGCGTTTCGAAAGTGTCGTGCAGCACCGCGGCAGTCCATCGAGTCCGAATGTCATTCCTATTCTCGAATGCTATTCCACTCAATGTCATTCGAACATTTCCGTGTGAGAACGTGATAGCATTATACCAGCAAAAGCGCCTTGGGTACTTCTGGGTCCGAATAAGCCAGCGGAAAGGACCCCGTGTGGCAGGTCAGACCGGCTCCCTTACACGCCCATGTATCTGTTGGTTGACAGTTCGACTCCTGACCTGTGCCTGACGCAAGTTTCAACTAGCAATTCCGTTCTCAATTAATCCCAGATTCGAACGCGACCAGTAGGGTACTTCAGCGATAATTTGGAAGCCCACAGTATTTGCGCAAAAAAAGGTATCACCGTGCAAAATAGTGCGTCGCTTTCTCTGGGTATATATACGGCAAGCCAAGTATAGCGCTTGTCGTAGGATTTGTTGTTTGCTGTGTCGCTGTCGTCTTGGTATGCTGTATGTAGGTATCTGCCATTCCCATTCAATCACGTGACCTTATAATATCAGACTCCTGTTGATTAATGATAAATACCCGTGTACGATTTGTTCTCCAGTTGATGAATTAACCCGTGTCATTGCATGGAGCCGCCCAGTAGACTTTTTTTTAAGCCCGAGTAAACACATTTTTAATGTATTAAATGTATATTTTTAGTATATTTCTAATGTATATTTTTATTATATTTTTAATGCATTATAAATATGCTAAGCGGGCAAAAATGTACTTTTCACGTATTTTTAAGAACATTTAAAATATTATTCCTAGTATACTTAGAAAGCATTCGTATTGCAGTTTAAGCATAGGGACAAAAAAATGCGAAATAAATATGAAATTAATACAATACGTTTGAAATGCATTTTTAGCACATCCTCTTTTCGCTAAGGGAGAGTACAGGTGCAAGCCATTCCGACCAGTGATGCAGGTTTGCGGATGCTGGCTGAAAACAGGGCACCGTGCTGACATTTGTCCCACTCCGCAGGAGAAAAGATGCTACAATTGCGGAGTACGCAATCCTCCACCAGGACATGTCGATTGCAAAAAGTACTGCATCGTCTGCGACACATCGGACCACTCCACCATTGACACGAACTGCCCGGCAAGACAGAAGAACTACAGCACAAGAGGGAAAAAGACAAGCCAAGCTGATGAAGCCGTAATCCGACGCCATCATTATGAAGACATTGCTGCACAGAGCCAAATGCAGAAGAACCAAAAGCCTGAGCAGAAGCAAAAGACGGCGCAGAAGAACAAGACTGAGCAGGAGGACAAGACTGAGCATCGACCCAGGAATGAGCATTGGCCCAAGTTGAACCAAATCCAAGCCGACCGGCTGGGAGAACAGCAAGGATATAGCAAAAGCACATTTCCCAAGAAAGGGCATCAGAACAACGGGCAAAGCAAGGCACTCACCATACATCCAAAGAAACCTTGGCACCAAAGCACAGAACAATGGCCACCCCTCCCACCACTGAGGAAGGAAAACCCAGTGGCCACCAGGGCTGCTCAGACACCTTTGGAGCAGGCCATGGAGACCGAGAGCTCAGAACCGCCGGACAACCAAGATTGCAAAAACCACACGGAAAAGCGCAGTGTGGACACCGTGAACGCCGTGTATAAAACTTTGCAACGCGATTTCGCACAATTTCAACCCCTTCGGGGGCCCAGTAGTACCGAGACAGACGCCACCGAGCCACGGGCCTGTACCTCGAAAGCCAGTGATTGCGCAGCCCACATCCAGGAGACCCAGGAGACGCAGTCACTCCGGAACGCTACACCCGAGAAAGAAGCCGGCCCTGCTAAAAAGGGTGAGTTGTCCGTCCAAGCAGCCTCCACTCCTACCTCTTTTCGAAACCCTGACCCCCCTATTACACCTCAAGAGGCGGTTAAACAGTACATACGTTCCGCTGAATTTCGCTCAGAAATCACTACCATAATAAACACTATAGTTGCTGAACAACTTGGAGCGATGCAGCAAGAGCTCATACTAGCCCAGGCACAGTTGATACAGACCATGGCTGACAGGATAGAAGCTACGATTAACACACGCTTGGAAAAACATGAAGCCGGCATCAACAAGCTTTTCGAACTTGTACCGCATCAGGAATTGCCTCGCAAGCAGCGCGCAGTCCAACCCGCCGCTTCACTATCTCCAGACCAGCAACATGGCGCAGAACAATAGCACGCGAAAAGGTCGGCGGCGACGACAGTTCACTACACCTACAGAAACAATTATATGGCAATGGAACTGTCGCAGCATACGCCGAAAACAAGCACAACTAGCCGCATATATCGCTAACTCCCCAAATCCCCCCCATGCCATTGCTCTGCAAGAGACGGAAACAAATCGCATTCATATCTGCGGTTATGACACGGCAGCCCTTACTCCACGTACAGCAATCCTGACACTCGCATCCATGCCGGTACTAGACCGCACACCGACAAACACCCCAGACAGCAAGGGCACTCAATATACCGCGATAGAGCTCAGCTCACCAGGACACACATACGGCCTCACTATTATTAACATATACAGCAATCCTAGAGATAAAGGCAGAGTTATTCCGGGCATCCTGGGCTCCTTCCGTTCCTCAAAGCTCCTTGTGGTGGGTGATTTTAATGCACGTCACACGCACTGGGGATACACCTCGGATACCCCCAAAGGTAACCTGATTTCTACCGCAATGGCTGATTACAACCTTAGCCTGATCACAAACCCCACCGTACCCACTCGCATTGGCACAAGCGTCACCCGCGACACCACACCCGATCTCACATGGGCCACACCGAACATAATCGTTAAATCTCACACGGTGCTCCAAGACAACCTTGGAAGTGACCACTTTCCTGTCTGCACTATTATAGCTTATGATTCCAAGATTTTCAACCCTCGTTCGCAGCTTCTCACTGACTGGGATAAATTGCGCTTATATTTGGCAGCTGATTCTACAGAACCCCGTACTGTTACTGACTGGACTGACCGTCTGGTGAAGGCCATTCAGGCGAACAGCAAAAGCATTAAAAATACCCCTAAGGCACCGCAGATTGATCCGCATCTTGCTCACCTCTGGGAGGCCCGACAGGGACTTCTCAAGCGCTGGCGTCACCAGCGACACAATCGTAAATTGAGACTCCGCATAGCCGCTCTCACTCGCGAGGCAGAAGAATATGCGAACACGCTAGCCCGCGCAAACTGGGCAACATTTTGTAACGACCTCAAGGGTACATTAAGCACTAAACGCACGTGGTCCCTCCTACTTGCTCTCTTGGATCCAACAACCACTAAATTTCAGACACAAGTAAACACACAACGTCTAATACAACTAGAGCTCCAAAAGGGCACCGACGTAATTGGCCAACTACGGGACACTTATATACCCACATCTCTTCAGTCGGCAGATCCACCTAATCTACCTCCACCTAACCCAGAACTTGATGCCGACATCACCTTAAACGAAGTCCGCCGAGCACTCTTCAGTATTCGCCGCTCTACGGCGCCGGGGCCGGATGGCATAACGTACAAGGCACTACTCAATCTGGACGAAGTCTCCCTCCAGGAACTCACGGAGCTCTTTAATAACCAATGGCAAGCTGGGACGCTCCCATCAGCCTGGACCCATGCCAGCATGCGATTTATACCCAAACCGGGCAAACCCCTCACTCTTCAAAATTTGCGCCCCATCTCCTTAACGAGCTGTGTCGGCAAGCTCTTCGAGCATGTCATTCTCAATCGCCTGCAACCGTTTCTAGAAACAACTGGCTTTCTATCCAACGTTCAATTCGGCTTCCGCCCAAACATCTCGGCGCAAGACGTACTTCTTGCCCTTAAAGAGACCCTCTTTTGCACCAAGCGCCGTACAGCCAGTACGCGAGCCATACTGGCCCTGGATATTCATAAGGCTTTCGACACAATAAGCCATGACCATATCCTCACGACATTAGCCACCACGGGATGCGGCACCCGCATATGGCAATATATTCGGGCCTTCCTTCAGGGACGCACGGCAGAACTCCACTTTGGGGATATTGCCTCCCAGCCTTTCCCCCTGCCTAACCGAGGTACCCCACAAGGGGCGGTTCTGTCACCTTTACTTTTTAACGTTGCCCTAGCGCCACTGGCAAAAGCCCTTGCTGCTATCCCAGGGATGCACACAGCCATATGCGCAGATGATATAACCCTCTGGACAACGGGAGGATCCCTTGGAACAGCCCAGGATATCCTGCAATCTGCCATAGACATCACCACCACTCATTTAGCAAACACAGGCCTCCGTTGCTCTCCAAATAAATCGGAACTTATGCAACTGAAGCCCCTCCCCAGTGACCCCCAGATCGAACTACACATGTACGACAATCCAGTGCCCATTGTGCCTCAGGTGAAGATTCTCGGACTTCTCATTAGCAACACACTCGATGCAACCACCACCCTTTAGCTCTTGCAAAAACAGACCAAACAGGTCGCTGCACTTATCAGGCGGGTGGCAGCACGCAATCATGGGCTGTCTGAACGGGAGACCCTCAATATGACAAATGCACTAATCATTAGCCGCATTATATACCACCTCCCATACCGCATGCTCACTCAGCGGCAAACACAACAGGCAGACATCCTAATACGCACGGCTGTCACCTCCGCCCTACGCCTTCCACGGACGGTTAGCACGAAACGTCTCCTGGCCACTGGTACCCACAATACAGTGACCGAATTAATGAGGCTCAACGCACCAACCAGTTAGTCCGCCTGAGTCGCACAGAAACAGGACAACGCCTACTGCGACAGCTACGTCTCAATCCACCCATTCCCACCCCAACAAGTCCTACACCTTACATGATCTCTCTGCGCACTCAGGATCACATATATCAGAAGCCCCTACCGCGCAATATGAGCGCTAGTCTCCATCAGGGTAGGCGGCAGGCACCAGCGAGCTATTACACGAAAACATACAGCAACCGCTCCGATATCCTTTATGTCGACGCGGCAGAAAATTCGAAACCAGGATATTTCACGGCAGTCGCAGCCTATGAAGACGGCACAGTGGGGGCCGCCGCCACTATCCGGACTAATTCGCCTGCAGAAGCGGAAGGAGCCGCCATCGCACTTGCTCT